>NW_015398920.1:2779-6788 GCF_001527695.2 Protobothrops mucrosquamatus
GGCCGGCCTGGCGTAGTTCGATTATGTTTCAGTGGGGTTTTTTGTATGGGTGTGTTTTTAGAACAGGCCTGTTATTTAATTCGATTTTAAAACAGAAACTATTTATTTATTATCGTGGTTTTTAGTATCGCCTGTTCACCGCCCTGAGTCCCGTAAGGGAGATAGGGCGGTATATAAATTTAATAAATAAATAAATAAAAAATTCTGATTTCCATTTGTATTTCCTCAATGGAAATGTTCACGGTTGTGCTTTTGCCATTATACTTTCTATGAGCTTCCCTCTATCCTAAGCATCTTTTCCCATCAGGATCTCCTGCCATGAAATCCTACCTGTTGAATAGGAAGCCATCTTTTCAAGCTCCCGACATCTGACTATAGTTTTAGCTTTCTTTAAAGTCAAGAATTTGAGCCTGCTAAATCGATTTTTCTTAATGTTCCTGCTATTTAAACTCTACTGGTGATTAACAAGAATAATCGATCATATTACTGTCCTTAGTTATACACTTCAAGAAGACCCTGGAACGACATATTAAACAGAATAGTCTCTCTACAGGTATGGTAGCTATTCCTCCTAGTAATTGTTTTTTTTTAAAAATAATGAAATATGCTTATGCCTAAGCACTGTACAAGCAAATCAATAAACATCACTGATAGGTGTCACTAAGTCCCTCTCCACTAGTACTTCATTCTTCTTGAACAATCTTCCATTTGCTTTTTGGAAATAATGATCCACAATTGCTCCATGGATGGGTACTTGCAAATATAAAGAGCAGTATGGTTTGTGTTCATTCATTCACTTATTTAAACCAGGATGCTTTCTATGGTAGGAAGACTAGCACTCGGAAGAACAACCATGGAAGTCTTGGAAAAGGTATTCAGGTGCTTGAGATGTGGCAGAACTATGATCAGAATTGTATACAGGCAATGGCATTTCCTGTGACATTCTATGGAAATGAAAGTATGAACACTGATGTTGGAAAAAATCCTTTGAGAATACCATGTATAACCAAAGAAACAAATAGGTAACAAATAAATCAAGAAATAAATAAATCAACCCAGAGTTCTCGGTCAAGACACAACTGATCAGGCTCAAATGATCACACTCAGAACACATTTTGTGAAAGATCTAGCTACAATGCTGGAAAAGGTAGAAGGAAAGAGAGGAACAGGAATACCAAAGTGGAATTACAGTGGCAACAGGCACTCTGTTGGAAGACCTAAAAGACCAGGTTAGGGATAGTTTGTCACGGAGAACATTTATCCATGTTGCTAAGAAATGACATTGACCTAATGGCACATAATCAATCAATGCTGTTTACTTTATGAACTAATCCACAGGATACAAATACTGGTGACACAATAAAGAAATGCTATTTGTCAACAGAAAGAGGAATCAATACAGAAAGCGTAGCAAATTGTGTTGGAATCAAAGAGGAGTACTTTAAAGTGTTAAAGGGCAACAGATCTTCATTTTTGAATAAGGCCATCTATTCATTATCTGTTGAAGGGTTATTTATGAAATATTGGCTATGATGGCTGCACAGCTAATAGTAGATTGTTCTTTGTTTCTTAAAATTTGAGAAATGTTTCTCTTCTAAAAACAATACAAGTAATTTCACTCTGATTTCATTGAAGGAAAAGAGAGGTATAGTGAAATACAGAAATTGTAAACCATTTCATGACTAAATGCCTAGCATTACTGTCCTGTCACTATTGTTTTGCTCACAAAACAAATGTTTCAAATTAAATGGCTTTTCTGAATTTATTTCACAGCATAAATGTGAACAGTTTAAATATAGGCCAGCCAAAATACTGATGAAGCTGGGTGTAAAAAAAACCCCCAAATTAAAACACATACTAGCCTTACTGATTGAGCTTAGTACTTAACAGTTAACACTTAAACAAAGCTTAACCCATGGAACTTTTTTCTGCTAAATTTAGAATCCTTTCTATTTAAGTTTTTAGACAAAAGAAGCTTTAGCACAACTTGTGAAAGCGTAAGTACAAGTTGAGAAGAAAAAACTTGGCAAAAATGAGTAACGACTATTTTTTGATTACATCGTCATATGTATGGAAACACTGAATAATGAAAGGGGGGGGGGAAGCATGCTTTACATAAGCAGGTGGGATTTTTAACAGTTTTATTGAAACAGCCACAACCTGGATTTCATTGCAACTTAGGTCTGAGGCAGCATTTGCAAAAGATATAAAATGTAAGACATAAATGGAATCTAACACTACATTGGCTTGTGAAATAGAGTATAGAGTATACACAGGATACACAAAACACATCTGAGTAATACATTGTTCAGTCCATCCCTCACAACAAGGTTTTGCATCACATTTAAAAAGAGTTGAGAACTGCAATCTTGTCACATGCAGAGAGAATTAAGACAGATATTCCCCTGAATAGCGTAATTTCATATTTCTAGGGGGATTTTTTTGAGAGCCTGTTCTTTCTTCCATCCTGTTAGCTTTGGACAACAATCAAGTCCATGAGTCAACCTATGTATCCCACCTGCTGTTACAATGCTATTGATTGATTATGTGCCATCAAGGTACATAGATTTTTTTTTACAATGCTGTTACAACATTTTAAATAACTGCTAAATCTTGTGAGGGACCTGACAGCAAAAATCAATATAATCTCAACAGCACAAGCCCCAAATGATAGCTAAATTTCTGATTATAGTACTGACCAGGTTCCAGGTAGGATGAAGGAGGTAAATGACCATCCATCTGACGGTTTTAAATAGAAAAATAGCTTTAATGCTTAAATTCCTCCAGGAATTCATGTTCAGAGATTAAATATCAAATTAGGAAAGGTCTCTACTTGTGACTCTAGTTCATGATTTTGACAATATTACTAATTCATATCACCATGCATTTGTTTTGCAAAACTGAAGCCAGCTAATGTTTTATCCCGATCTTTCCTCAATTTGTATTCACATGTGGGAAGGATTAAGAGAGGCTATTCAATCAAGTGAAATGCCAATTTATGGATAACCAGGTTTCAAAATATATTATATATAATAACTAAACTGCATCAACATTTTAACATCCTCCTTTTAGAGTGAAGAAAACATGTTAGTCACTAGGAATAAACCTTACGAAGCAGATCAGCTAACGTCTTATGAAACCACAGAAAAATACGGACAAATGTCCAGATAATGGCAGTGCAACATGACCCTAGATATAAATGAATTCTGAGAGTAAGCTGCTAATTGTTGCAAAAGTCAATAAACTAAGCTTTATGCTTGGTTATATTCAACAAGATTTTTTTCCCAAATCCCTCATTTCAATTGCACATGTTTAAGTAGTGTTAAATTATCCAACTTACCTGAACCAAAAATATTATAAGAAAATAAAAATTGGCTACTCTTCTAAACTGCTCAAATAGATTTTTGGGCACAAAATTCCACACGGTATACTGCAAGAGAAAAAAAAAGTAACATTTAAAAACTGCTGAAGTAATTCATTTCAGCTTTAATCATTTTTTAAGAATTGTATATTCTGCATTCAAAATTCCACAAATGTTAATAAGCCCTCTCTTAGAACATTCATATCAGCCAGCTAAGTTCCATGTTTACCTTTATGCGTTAAATTTGCAACAAAATACTGAAATTCATAAAGAAAATGAATTAACTGACATCTGATATTGGGTTTTCTAGCATCTACACTTCATTTTGATTACAATATAGGTTATCCTCAACTTACAACCACAACTGAGTCCAAAACTGCTAAGCAAGGCAGTTGTTAAGAGAGTCATACCCCATTTTACCATTTTTGCCATGGTTAAATAAATCACTATAATAATAATAATAATAATAATAATAATAATAATAATAATAATAATAATAATAATAATAATAATAATAATAATAGTAGTAGTAGTAGTAGTAGTAGTAGTAGTAGTAGTAGTAGTAGTAGTAGTAGTAGTAAAGTTGGAAGGGACCTTGAAGGTCATCTAGTCCAACCCCCTGCTCAGGCAGGAAACCCTATACCATTT
>NW_015398921.1:0-6788 GCF_001527695.2 Protobothrops mucrosquamatus
TGCCAACCCCCCAATACGCTTTGTTACAATATACAATACAATAACAATAAACTCTGCTGAAGATGTTACCTAGCCTGGTAATGAAACGTTCAGAAACCAACCCACAAGCTCGGAGAATGAACCTTCACCCTCATCCTACATCCCAGCTACAGATATTTGCCACTATTACAGACAATAACAATGCTCAAATAAAATAATGACAGTTGACTAAACTAAATTGGGATTCATTTCAATCATTCTCTTTTGGCCCTCATTTAGCCAGTTTGGATTGACTGCTAGTAGCTATAGATTCCTAAGATGTCTGCATCATTACTCTGTCACAAATACTTTAAGACCTCTGGGTCTGCAGGCAAACACACTGTCTGATGTAGAATCAGAAAGCATCACCTGTCTGCTCTGATGACAGCCTTCTTCCACACAGTTCAGGCACCTCCCTCCTTGAAACAGTGCTACAAGGGTCTTACCTCCTGTTGTTCCTGTCCCAGGTTGGGCTGAAATAAACCAGCCAAGAGCAAGGAGAGGATCCAGGCTCCTTTCAGTCTGCCCTTCATGGTTGGAGAGCAAGAGGGACAGGGCTCCTGCACCCCTGCCTGGCCTCGCTTCCACAAAAATCTGTGTTGCTGCTTGCTGTAGATGCTCTTTGTGTTTCTCTCTCTTTCTCTCTGTGTCAACACATTACCACCTTCCAGCTCAACAGCTAGTATAAAAGGGATGAAGCTAAATACTGGTAGCCAATCATAAAGCAGCAGGGATGAGGGCTGGCCCTTTTGATATTAACCATGTGGTTTCTGGCTTCAGCATTCCTCAAAGTCTGAGGGGACAAATGCTGTCACCTGAATATGCACCATTGAACTCAGTGGAACGGTTATTGAAGAGAAATGCACAGAGCTCCAAGAGTAATGTATTTATTCTCACGCTTCTTTTATTAAAAATCAGGTGTGTATTTAGGTACACTATCTGTATCCTGTATTCCCTAATGAGGCTTGGCTGCGGCAATGGGAACTGTAGTCCAAAATGTCCAAAAAGATTAAGTTTGGGGAAGGATGGGACTTTGTTTAGAGCCAATCAGATGTAATAGATATCGGAGCTGTTCGGAGGAAACCTGGGTAAAAGTCTCCTTCAGCGTGGAAGTTCACTTGATGACTTTGGGCTATTCTTTTCATCCCAACCTACCTCTCAGGATTGTTGTTATAAAGAAATTTGGTGCAGGAATGCTATATTTGTTGCCTTGAGGCAGGAAATAATTCTAATAAACAAAAAAAGAACTAGATCAAGTCATAGCATTTACATCTAAATTGCCATTTCAAGAGGCATATTTCACAAAAACCGATCCTTAGAAATCCTTTATGCATGACTAATAGATTTCCTATCAAATTCCACAATAGTCCAGGATAACACTGTGAATTCTAGCCAATTCAAGCTTATTGTACAGTCTAGTGATCAGGACCACCAGAGATCTTTTTTCCATTATAAAATTAAGGAATCATAGAATTGGAAGAGATCATTAAGTCTAACCTCTCAGAAATCCAAATTACAAGAAATGCTCACCGTCTTACTTTGGGGTTTTTTAACTCTAAAATTCAAATAGAATGTGCCTTCCTGTATCTTAAAACTATTGTTCTCCGTCCTGCTCTCTGGAATGAAAGAGAACAGGTTTTGACTTATTTTTGAGTGAGATTTTGTCAGATCTAACAATCTTTTGAGGACATTGGCTCACTGGGCCTCATGCAAACCTTTGGAGAAACACAAAAATAGGCCAGGATGATTTATCATGCTATTCATAGATGCAGAAGTAAAACAAACACCTGTTTGTCACATACACCCAAAGCTTGGGATGAAGGTTTAATCTCCATCCCTCCTTGTGATCTTGCTTAATATCCCTACCTCTGTTTTGCTTTGATCAATATGGAATAAATTATCTTAACAAACATTATGATGGAGAGAAGGATATAATTTAATTTATTACTTTCTCAGTTTTGAGTACATAATTTTTCACATTTATCCAATAGATTAGAAGAAAAACTATTTATCTGTTTCTCATGAACAGGACTTAACAGTGACAATAGAACAACTCCTGAAAAAAAATGCAGTGGAGATTTCCAGGGAAGCAATGGTGAACTGAAGACGATACCATTGAGAGCAGAGCTGATGACCACTGTGGAATGAAGAATCAGTGAATGGACTGGCTTATTGGGAATTCTTCTCTGGACGAGAGATTCAAGATGGCCCATATGTATTCCATGCAGTAGCTCCCTGTGAAAATACTGCAAGATAGTGATTTAAGGGTCTGGGAGCTGAGGGATGACATCTTGCCCCAAGCCCCATTTGTGGTGCTTTTATGGATATAGGATTCACATGCTTCCTTTTTTAATCACTTCTAGAAATTGCTTGCTAACTGGTTTTTGGATATTAGGAACTTTCAGAATGGCAAGCTTCATTACACTCTGTGAGTCTCTTTCTTAGTGAAAGAAGTTTTATGCAAGTTCACGGACTTAAAAAAAATCTTAGTTTGGAATAAACGGAAAAGGGGTGATTAGAGTGCTGATTTTGGAATGTTATAAGCAAACTGTGGGGCCAAATGAATTTGAAATAAGATTTTAAAATTAATTAAAATAATTCTTTGTGTGAAAAAGTGATAGTTTAGAATTTTATTGAAAAAATAAAGATTTTGAAATTGTGTAAGAACTTTCCTGTGAGAAAATGCTGTTCTTAGGAAAACAAAAACTTGATAAGATGGGACTTTGAAGGTTGTACACTAGTGGGAACAGTCAGAAATAAAGATTACAAGTAAAGGAAAAGAGACCCACCACTACAGAATAATAATTTTGAATGAATTTAAGAATATATGGGAACAATGCACTCAGATATTACCCTTAAAGAGTGTTTGCTTTCATAAAACTGGATATAAAAGAAGTTATAGAAGAGAAACACATTTTATTGGAGAAGACTGACTTAAATGTGAATTTAAAAATGACAAGTTACAAGAATAATGTAGATAAATAAGATACATTAAATATATAAATGAAATTGGCTGATTTTTTAAAAAATTAAAAGGAATATATGAATAAGCCAGAAGAGTGACTGGGATAGCTTTCTTATTGTGGATTTACAAAAGAGATATCTCAAAGCTTTGAAGGGTATTTGGGGAAGAGATGAAGAAAAATAAATGAAAAGAAATCAAAAGCTGTTATTTTCACAACAATTAAGTGAATTGTTCTATTAAGTACTAAAATGCTTTGGCAGAAGCAGAAGCCAATGAAATGAATACTTTTCTTTCCCAAATTCCCTACTTGATAAACCTGATCTACTTCCCCCTGCCCCCCTCCAAAATTGGCAGGGACTTGTAAGTGGATGGATTTATTTACTGTAGATATATTCTAATAAACCAGTCTGTGTGCCAAGGACTTTTCTGTGTTTCAGTGATGAAAAAAGACCAAATTTGGCTGGAAGATTGATTTTTTCATGTCATCTTTCTTAATTTTTTTTTTTTATTTCCAGGATCATTTTTTTTTGAATTTAAAATAAGAATTTTGGTTATGTCCATGCATATATTTATACAATGTTCCAGTCTGGGAAGATTTTAGAAGAAAATATATCACTTTTCAAACTTTATTATTGCACTCCCTATCTGCCATTGTCACTGACGCAACATTTAATACAACTGAAAAAACACTAAAAATTTAGTTAACTTTGAATTAACTAAAATCGTAGAATCATAGAACTGGAAGAGTTCATAGAATTTTGCTCTGTGGGACTGTTTTCCAGACATTCCTATAATTTAAATCCATTATTCTGCCCTCTGAGAGGATTTAAAATACGTTTTGTAGCATTGTTTGTAGCATTGTTTCAAGTAGTTGGGGACTAGTATCCTATTCTCCTTGGTCTTTATTCTCAAAGCTAAACATTCTGTTCACTTTCTCTTTGTTGAACTCCTGTTCATGTTCTTTGCCCTTCTCTGAATCCTTTCATTTATCTGAAACCACAGAAAAAAATTGGTCTCTCTTAGCAACCATGAATTCTAGCAAAAATGACAGACTGATGAACGCTCCAGGCATGCTGAAAAATAGCAAGTGTCTACTTGCAGGCAGAGCAAATGAGTGGGAGGTAATTAACTCTGTCCCTATATTGCCTTTAATATGCAGAAAACCTACTTGTAGTGGACAGTTCTGCTAGCCTGATCAACTTTACCATAATTAAATATTGTGAAAGAATAGGCCTTAATATAGGACTATAGGAATTTCCTGTAATTTCAGTGATATTTTCTTCATGTGTGCAAATGGCTATGTTTGCATGAGACACTAAGCACAGACTATCCACCATGTTCTATCTATCCCAACATGTTGTTCAGACCCAGCCAATGTGATTAGGTAATAACAAAATAACAGAGTTGGAAGAGACCTTGGAGGCCTTCTAGTTCAACCCCCTGCTCAAACAGGAGACCCTATACCAGTGGTGGCGAACCTATGGCATGTGTGCCAGAGGTGGCACTTGGAGCCCTCTCTGTGGGCACGTGTGCCATTGCTCCAGCACTGCCTTCCCCCGCAACCCTCTCCTCACCAGCAGCCTGCCTGGAGGAGAGGCTCCCCCAGGCGCGGCCCACGCAGAGCAGTGCAGCCAAGCACATGGCAGCTGGGCAGCAGGGGCAAGACTCCGTCCTCGCACACCATCATGTGCAGATGATGCTGCGGGGTGTGGGCGGAGGGCATGGCCGCCATGGCGCTGCAAGGCTGCCTGGGTGATCTATGGTGAGTAGCCCTGTGGGCGGGTGGAGCAGAGGGCAGAGCGTGGGCGGGCCAGTTTTTGGGCACTCGGTCTCTAAAAGATTCGCCATCACTGCCCTATATCATTTCTGTACAATCTCTTCTTGAAAGCCTCCAGTGTTGGAGCACCCACAACTTCTGAAGGCAAGTTGTCCCATTGGTTGATTGTTCTTACTGTCAGGAAATTTTTCCTTACTTCTAGGTTGCTTCTCTTCTTGATTAGTTTCTTGTTTTGCCTTCTGATGCTTTGGAAAATAGTTTGATCCCTTCTTTTTTATGGCACTGTCTTCTTTTTACACTGTGGTGACCAAACTTGAATGCAGTATTCCAAGTGTGGTCTTACCAAGGCATTATAGAGCGGTAGTATCATTTCTTGTGATCTTGATTCTGTCCCTCCATTAATGCAGCCTAGGATTGCATTGGATTTTTTGCCAGCTGCAGCATATTGTTGGCTCATATTTAAGTGATTGTCAACTAAGACTCCAAGATCCCTCTCACAATCACTGCTGTTGAGCCAAATTTCACCTAGTCTATACATGTACATTTGGATTTTCTTGCTCAGGTGTTTGCTACATTGAATTTCATTTTGTTAGATAGGGTCCAGTGCAGTGGTGGGATTCAGCTGGTTCGCACCAGTTCGGTAGAACCGGTAGCTAATTTTTTGTTGCCTAGGCCCAGAATGGACTTCCAGAAGCGACATCCACACAGAGAACTATTTGTTCACATATTTGAAACCCACCACTGGTCCAGTGTTCAAGTCTATCTGGTTCAGTACATTGTGAGAATTTACTTAGTGAGTAAATCAGGTTTAGATCAAATCATCCCAACACTGTTTCTATTTTTACACTACTGGATCACAATTTCCACATAACTGCAAATACATTTGAGATAGAAGAATCTAGAATTAGAGAGGTTGCAGTCATGCCTTATGGATGAACCGGGACTGATTATCCAAAGTTCAGGAGTTAAAGAAAATTAAATTGGCAGCAAAATCCAAAGCAATAGGCCAGAAGCTCCACAATGGCATAGGCGTGTTAAGAAAGATCGAGATTTTTTATCAGATTACATTCTAAACTATAATCAAGTTTTCTTTTCTTTTTTTGGTTTAAAATGTTGGGATTGTGGTTCATAACCCAGGGTTTATAACTCATTATACAAACCCAGCCATTTAAAAAATGTTCATGGCCTAGTACAATGGGCAAATCAGGTCTTGAGATGAACTGAAAGCTTTATAAATTTTAAATCTTTTGTGAAGTGTATGAAGCTATCTTGCTAGTGATGTGTTGACAGAGATAAGCTTTGAGTAGTAGCTTATTAATATACAGCTTGGAGAAGATTATACAGTGAATTAATATTATCAGATTAGCTTTCCTACTCAGTATGAATTAAGTATCCTCTGGCTATATAACGAGGAAGTTGAAACTGGTATTCCAGATTACTGATAAGGTTGATGTAAGTGTTTTTGCAACCTGAGATTGTTGGGTTGTTTTTTTTGAGATATTAATGCTGAATACAATGAACAAATTGTCACTAGTTATATCACTAGTTATCAAGGAGAAAGTTCCACCCTTTGTATGTTTTCAGTGCTATAAAAACATAGAAATTTTATCTTAATAATTCAATATACCTGACTAAGTTCCACTAATGCCCTGAAATCTCTTCCTCCTCCCCTTTTTTATTTGAAAACAAACATCAGGAATAAATATTTTAGTGATATAAAAATACTGATTTCTCTAATCAGAATACAATGCTCTTTTCTATGGCTATGCTCACATGTTATTGGATGCTTTAATTCTTCATTGCACTTCCCTACAAATTATAATGATGTAGAAAAAGATGATATACTGGATATACAATTGAAACCAGTTGTTTTGATATCTGAAAAGAATATAGAAATATCAAACCAGAGTAATGACTTTCACAATTCTCTTTTACTGGATTTACAAAAGAGATCTGTTAAAATTTTGTAGGGTTTGCTTAAAAGAGATAAAGAGAAGATTTAAAAAAAATCAAATTTGAGAATATTAT
>NW_015398922.1:0-1791 GCF_001527695.2 Protobothrops mucrosquamatus
GGAACGCGGCGGAACCGCGTTCCGGCACCTTTTTCCGGGCCGGCCGCACCGGAAATAGCCCCTCCCACACCGGAAATAGCCCCTCCCAAATTTTACTTGCATTCCTGTTCTCTAAAGGGGCGGTCCTAGGGTTTGATGAGGGCGTGGCCAGGTTTGAGTTCCGCCACCTTTTCTCCGAGAAAAAAAGCCCTGCTTTTATACATTGTAGTTATGGTTTTAAAATGGCTTTTAGAAGATTAAATCCTCTATACTTAATTAGCCAGTCACAGAATATTAGTTCAATTTGTATTTAATATTGTTTTAAAAATGTTCTCCTGAATCCAATGTCACTCCAAAGCAATAAACAATACTTCACTTTTTCCACATTTAAGAGGAAATGCAATATTTTACATTATTATATTATATTTATATATATGCTTAGGATATAGTATCAGTGAACATACATCTAAATAGACATGAATCTGATTGCATTGTTAATCTTTTTCTTTATATTCCTAAATAGTTGCCTTTCCTAGAGAGAAAAATAATGAATAAAATAATTTCACAATTAAGTAGATATGACATTGTTTGTATTAACATATTATTTTGTTAATATTTTAGAAATGTATAAAAAGGCAATCAAATGACAGCTCTCAGCAGTTTATACTAAAAAAAATATGCAATACAGTTTTTAACATTGAACATTGTAAAACTTGCAATTAATAGTTTTCAAGTGCTTCCCAAAATATTTTTGGCACGCTTGAACCCTGTTACCTGCTGGGAGGTAAACAAGTGGGATGAGCCTTGTCTGATAATTATGTGCTATTATTCCCTGTGGCAGGTCACAATCCAGGGACGAGTAGGCAAGTGAACATGATGAGAAGTCAACAAATGAGAGAAATGTACAAATATGCTCATTTGAAGCAAAGGTGTGGGGGGGGGAGGGAGGGGGAATCTCATCATGGGAGGTTTTTGAACACCCAGATTATTTGTCTGTTTACAATGTATCACACCCAAATTGATATTGTGAGAACCCTCCAAGTATATCCAAGGAGAAGTGTACTACATTTCAATGACTGCGGTGCTTTAATAGCGACAACCTGAAGCTGCTATGTTCTTTAAAAACCTATATTTTCAAGAGAAAGACTAATGAAAAGAACTCAACTTGAGGATTTAAAATTATATTTATTTTATTCACACATAGCAATTCTGGGGCATTCAGGCAAAGGATATTGTACAGACATTAACAATTACAACTCTTGATTTTTCTGCCATTTGACAACACCTAAGTTCCTGGGTTAGCCCTAGGATTTAGGTTAATTTATGTAGATTGGGTATAGTTTGCTTTGTTACTGTAACCCCCAAAACCCCATCATCCAAAACTCTCAGTTTAGTCCCCAGTAGCCAGGAAGCTTACAGGCAGAGGGGCTTATTTGAACATCAGTTAAGTAAGGTTCTATTGCAACTTTGCACAAATATCTGTTGTCTATTTGGTAGAAGGTTACTTTTTTTAAAACATTTAACATAATTATTGAGATTTTTAAAAGAAGAATAAAGCTAATTTCATTTAAATCATTATTGAAAAACCGTATACCTTCAAAATATTAAACTAAATAAAAGCTAAAAAAACGAAACATAAAAATGGGAAAGGGAAAAAAGTGGAATAATGCAACAATATTATACAATTAAAGTTTTCATCTTTTAAAAATTCCTTTCCATCTTTGATGATTCTATCATCTAAGTCTAGTCCTGGGTGTTCATTTTTAAATAATGAGTTAAAGCTGGCAAAGTTTTTCTTGCTCTTTTGACTTG
>NW_015398922.1:5384-6788 GCF_001527695.2 Protobothrops mucrosquamatus
CTGATTTAGCAATAGAATACTACTTTAATATAGTCCATCTAGCCTACCCCCAAATTCATTTATTTGTCTATGTATGAAGACTGGAGAATCATAATTTACTAATTCTTCAGCAAGAAGAATTAGCACATAATTCTTCTTTGAGAGAGAAAAGGCAATGCTGAAACATTGCTGCTATGAGTACATAACCCAGATTAACAAGTACAGGATTTCTCAAACATACTTGGAACATTTTGGGGGATTCAAATATATTATGGAGTACATATACTCAGAGAAATAACTTTATACTGAAAAACACAAGTAGAACTTTTAAAAAAAACAATATTGAAAGGTTTCAAAAATAAGTAAAAATGCAAACTAAAAGCAAGAAGGAAAAAAAGGAAATAAATGTAAGGTTAAGTAAAAAAAGAAGAAAAATAGATAAAAAAGGGTATAATTATAACTTTTAAAGTAATGAGTTACAATTTAAAAAATATGAGTTGAAATTTTGAATCAAAACTAATGAGAATGAGCTTCATATAGTATCCCAATCATTTTAATTCAAAACAACCAAGTCAGTTCTGTATGTAAAAAGTGCTGTGCGTTGACTGGCATTTCTTTTCAAACAAACAAAAAATGTTACAGAAATAAATGTTTTGCTTCTATTGATCAGAAATCTGCTTAGGAACAACACTGCAGAGTTGGATCTTTTTCTCTGGTGCAACATCAGAACAATTTCTGTTCTTCCTTTTCATTGTAATGTGATATGAAAATCCTGCTCTACATAAATACATCAAACAATAAGCAGCAGTCAGTTTGCTTGTTTTTTGCATTTGAAAACTCATGAATTATGCTGTTAAATTCACTTAGGGAATTGTTAAATATTTCTGTTGAGAATCAAAAATAAGGAACTCAGATTCTCATATTCATGGACTGCAATACTGAGCTGACAGGCTTGACTAATTCAACAATTATTTGTGGGAGTGTAATATTAATCTGTTAATCAATTGTATACACTGCCCATCTCATTGTCTAAATGAATTTGAACTATTCTCAAAAAATAAAGCACAAATCCTACAGGTGCTGTCCTGTGGCCCTGTATATATTATATATACAGAACTGTTTTAACTATAATTAATACTTGATGATATAAGCTGATATATTAATAGATTTTTCTGACAATTTCCCACATTGAATTGCACAGTAGTAACAGCACTTGTAAAAGGGTTTTGTAGGACTGGTTCAATTTATTATGTATTAAAAATTAAAAAAATAGTGCCAGCTGTAATCTTTCTATTCTTTTTTTCCTTACATGATTTACTGAAAATTTGAAACACAAGAGTAAGACTAATACAAAATACAATAGAGAAAAAAAAGGGATAGGGAAAGAAAAAATTAAAGATGCAAAAAGAAAAATAGTAGCAAAAA
>NW_015398923.1:0-6787 GCF_001527695.2 Protobothrops mucrosquamatus
TCTGTTTTAGTAACTCATCTCTCTATTAACTCCAGACCAGACTTAGGAAAAGGATACGGAAAACTGCAATGGAAGAAGGGAAAAGCAAACAGAGGTCCATTTCTATTATACAAGTAGTCCTTGACTTACAACAGTTCGTTTAGTGACCAAGGTTAAAACAGCACTAAAAAAACCTGACTTATGACCGTATTTTAACTTATGATTGTTGCAGCATCCCCATGGTCACGTGATCAAAATTCAGATGCTTGGCGGTATGTATTTATGACGGTTGCAGTGTCCCAGGATCATGTGATCACCTTTTGCGACTTTCTGACAAGCAAAGTCAATGGAATTAACTTAACTGTGTTACTAACTTAATAACTGCAGTGAATCACTTAACAACTATGGCAAAGAAAGGTCATAGAGTGGGGCAAAATTCACTTAACAACTCAGCAAAAGAAAGATAGCCAAATTGTTTCTTTATTAAGGCTCAAAATGGCTGCCATTGTGTGTACCTAGCCATCCTGTGCTGTTGGTTCATGATGATGAGTCTCCTGACTGGGAGAAGGGATGGCTGAGTTGTTTGTGTCATGGGAAACTGGGCAGTGGGGGGGGGAGGAGTTTAGTTTGAAAACAGTTGCTGTTCCTTGAAGAAGGCTGGGGAAAGCTTGGCAGCTTTAAACTTGGCAGCTTTAAAAGTGTGGACTTCAACTTCCAGAATTCCCTAAGCAACATTTTTTTTCTTATTATCAAAGGGTTTTTTTCTCCCTCCCTTCCTGCCTCTTCTGTACACTGCTCATAACTATCACCCTCTGTCCCATTCTGTCTCTAAAGGAACAGTAATTGATTGATTATGTGACACCAAGTCATTTTCAATTCCTAGAGACCACATAGTTAGATTTTCTCCAGAACTGTTTGAGAAATTCCAGGGAATTTGGAATTGTGTGTTCACTTATTTCATGGTAGAGTAAACATGTGACTAAACTTCTTTCAAAGCAGAGTTGCCAGCTGTCAATCTGCAGTAGGAGCATAGGGAAGAAAGTTAATATGGCCACATCAGGATGAAATGTACCATTTGGGTGATAATCAGCTTTTATAGCATGTTTCAGAGTGTCCCCAGATCTGCAGCTGCATGGATTTTAAATATGTTTCCACAGTAAGCGAAATTTTGCATCTTTTTGTACACAACCTATGTAACTACTTATAATTACTGTAGTGTTTTTATGCAAAAATAATTAATATGCATTTTTCTATGGGTTTTTTTTCAAAAATATGCTTTATTAAATATAGCTAGATATAATCATTTTCTTTGTACAAATAGTTCCATATACACATTGATTTGCCTCTGTTTTCTCAAAATAAACAAAAGTTTTAATTGTTTTCTAGCTGAGAAATGCCTGCACATTTCTTTTGCATTTCAATCTCTATTTTGACAGAATCCTTTATACATATATAAAACAAGCATACTATTAACAGTTAATAATTAACAGCAGTTAATTATATGGTTTGAACTAAAATTAAACAGTATAATGTCATATCTAACATTAAATCAACATTTGAAAAAAATGACTGTAAATTTATATTATAGATCAGGGGTCTTCAAACCCCTTTGATGACTTGTGGACTTCAGTTCCCAGAATTCCTCAGCTAGGCATGCTGGCTGAGGAGTTGAAGTCCATAAGTCATAAAAAGGCCAAGTTTGAAGAACCCTGTTATAGATAAAACAACTCAGGGAAAATTTATCATATTACTAAAAATTCCACTTTTCAGTTTCAAAAAAGGACAAATCACAGTGTTGACAAAAAGTACATAGAATATCAACAATCTAATGCTGTAAATCAGGTATACAGTTCTCTTTCCAATGTTGTACATTAATTCTTTTAGTTATTTCCTTAACATTGAAGCTCTGTTTTCAAATATGTGGATAAATTGGGAGAGGAGATAGCCATAACCCTTTATATTCATTTCTCCTATTCATTCCTCAGCTTTTTCATTTCTGTGATATTTAAAAAAAATGATTTATTCATCCTAATCCATCATTTTTACAATGAAAAAAACAGATGAAATCAATCTTTATACTATCAAAACTCTCCTGTCTGTTTGTCTATTTGTAACCTTCATTTAGCCAAAACAATGCACCACAGGGCAACCATTTTTGAACCAAGGTACCTCGAATGTGCTAACTTAAAAAATGCATACACGGCTCTTGTGGAATTAACATTTCAAGGATCTTCAAACCAATTATATTTACAACCATGTGGCTACTGCAGCACCATGGCAGCCACCTGATTAGATGATTTCCAATTATCCCTGCTAGCTTCTCACAAGCAAAGTCAATGGGGAAGCCATATTAGGACTTTAAAGGTGATAATCAGCATTGAATTGCACCCAGAAGTTTATTGGTAGCCAATGGAGCTCACAAAGTGGAGGTGTAACATAGGCATCTCAGACTTACCCATCATTAGTTATGCTACTACATTCTGGACCAGCTGCAGTTTCCAAGTGGTCTTCAAGGGCAGCTCCATGTAGAGCACATTGCAATAGTTGCCCTGACCTGCAAGATGAGCAGGACGTGGGTGATTGTAAGGAGAGCCTCTTGCAAAAGCCTCTCTGGCAATAACTGCCACTTGCTCCTCCAGTAGAAAGTGAGATCCCTAAATTGTGTACCAATCTTGAAAGAAGCAGTGCAATCCCACTCAGGACCAGAGACAGAGGATCCCTAGAATGGAGTGGTCCCAGGCCCCACAGCTACTTGGTCTTGTTAGGGCTGAGTTTGAGCCTGTTCTCTCCATCCAGACCCCAGCAGCTTGCAGGCACTGGGGTATTCAGAACACTGGGGTATACAGTTTAGAAATTGTCCAGGACCAAAGTGTAAAAAGATGTTGCATTGTATGCTGTGCTTTTCCAATATAAGCACTTTGCAAAATGAGTGCACTGAGCAACTTGTTATGCACTGATGTGTGGCGTATCCAACTGTTAAAAGTATTGAATGCCAAAGGGACCACAAAAAGCTTTTTCACTGAATTGTGACTTTTCTTTTCTCACCTCTTTGGGGGGGAAAAATCCATGCAGCTGTTTTTCTGTGTCCCTCCCTTCCCAGAGCCAGTGTGAATCCTGCTCCCCTACAGTAAATCTAATTCCTATCTATTTATGCCTCATTATCACACACATACAGTATGTGGCTGCTAATGCAGTGTGGTAAAAATCAAAATGGGCCACAAAAACATTTTTGTGGGCCTCTTTAGAAGTTTGTCTGTATCATGGAGAGGAGAGGAATTGTTAGCTAACCATCTATAGGATGTCATGACAGATCAGAAGGGCTTAGTTTAGGATTGGTTGTGTTAAATCTAACTCCCTTAAGGTTAATTGATCAGGATTTTCTAACTGCATGACATAATAAAATAGCACCCTTGGCTATCACTTAGTTAGGTGTATTTTGCCAAGAGTTCAATAACAAACAGTGAAGTAATCAGGAGCTTGGATCCAGAAATCCTTAGTAGTCATCATATAAAAGCTTATCATGCTGGCACTATTTTAGGAGACTGAGCAAATAAGCAAAGATTTTCATATTACCATTTTCCTTCTTGAGATTACTACATCTGCACATGGCTATTACAAAGGATGCCCAGGATGGATCTAATAGCGCAATGAGTTGCCACAGTAAAATATTCTTGCTGTGTATATTGTATAACTCCAGTTTTCCCTACTGATACATCACGAGTTGACAGTGCTAACTAGATTTTATGGAAATTGTAGGTTCATCGTTGCAAACAACACCTACTGGTCATATTTAGATGAGAACAATAATATCCAACCTGTCCCGATGAACCCCTGTTCCAATATCTCAGGGGCTGCCACAAAGAAGAGGGGGTCAACCTATTCTCCAAAGGATCTGAAGGCAGGACTAGAAGCAACAGATGGAAAGTAATCAAGGAGAGAAGCAACCTAGAACTAAGGGGAAATTTCCTGACAGTTAGAACAATTAATCAGTGGAACAACCTGCCTCCAGAAGTTGTGAATGCTCCAACACTGGAAGTTTTAAAGAAGAGACTGGAAAATCATTTGTCTGAAATGGTATAGGGTCTCCTGCCTGGACAGTGGGTTGGACTAGAAGACCTCCAAGGTCCCTTCCAACATTATTAGTATTAGCATTAGCGTTAGCGTTAGCATTAGCATTAGCATTAGCATTATGTTAGCCATTAGACAATGTTATCCATGGATGTCCATGTCCATGTCCAACTTTTGGCGATTCTATGGGCCAGATCTCTCCACATATTCCGATCTTGTACTGCTTCTTTGAATGTTTCTATTGCTCTGGTTGGTGTCAGCTTTGATGGTGTCCAGCCACCATGTTCTTTGATGGCCTAGTTTCCTCTTACTGCTAACTCTTCCAAACATAATTGTTTTCTCCAGTGAATTCCTCTGCATGATATGGCCAAAGAAAGTGAGACACAGTTTTGTGATTTTGCCTTTCAATATACAAAATGACATGGGGTATGCAAAAACAAACCTTGACAGTCTATGATCTATTGAAATGGTGCCTCTGAAGCAGATTATCAATACCAAGTAGAGGTTCATTGTGAAGGTCTGATGTCTTTATCTCATCTAAAACTCCATAATTAGTGTATGGAGAAAACTGCATAGTGTTATTGTATACAAGCAGCTGATCAATGCCTTATTTGGTTTGATGTATTATAAGGGGACAAAAGCTAAAAATGCCTCAAGTCCTGATTCAGAGGACCCTGAATGCTTCTTCTCTTATTTTCAGTAAAGGGCAGCATAAATGTAGAGCATTTAATAGGATAATGCCTGGAATTGATTTCTAAAATATTCACTGGTGAATATTAACAATATTCTCCAAAGTCCCCTTCCTAATAATTTTTCCCTTCTGCTTATTTTGAGAATAGGAAGGACATGAAAATATCACATCTGGCTTCTAGGTGGAAACTATATATTTTTTTTTAAAAAGTCAACAGGGTCCATAAATCTCCCATAATAAAACTTTTTTGGGGGACCAGCTGACATTCTATGAAGGAGAAAGAACTAAAGCTTTGGTTCTTTAGATTTTCGAATATGCATGTAAAGTTCAATGTAATATTTTAATTAGGCTTACCTACCATTATAATCTTACAATATTTTACAATCCTACCACATGATAAAAAGATTAAAAACAGAAAAATAGGCAACCATTAAACATTTATTTAGTGGAATAGTCCTAACTCAAAACAGGAGGAATCTTAAAACCATTTCCCCCTCAAAGGCTTGCTTAAACAACCATGTTTTATTGCCCTCCTAAATCCCAGTAATGTTAGGTAAGTGAAATCTCTGATGGAGACCAGACTCCAAAGAAGGGAGATAAGGATCAAGAAGGCCTGCAACCAAGAACATTCTTTAAGAGTGGGAACCAGGAAGGAGAAGGCTCTTCCTGATTTAATCAGTGGCCAGGAAGGACTGATAGAAGGTAGGATCCTAAATATCCAAGTCATGAAATAGTCTTCTCATCATATAGATACCCAAGTCCCATAATACTGAGGATACATAATGGTCTTATAATTATATAGGTATCCAGGTGCACTAGATATTTAGATCAAATAATTATACAGATACCCAAAGAAGAACCAATGGCTGCTAGTAATGAAGACTATAAGCTATGCTACATTCATGAATCAGAATGAACCTCAGTGGGAAGAAGATGATTGCAACCTGCTACAGTTATGCATTTTCTGCAGGCATTTGATTAATTCCAGGGGAAACAGGATCCTAGACTAGATAGGCTTTTTGTCTGATTCCTGTATGGTTTTTCTTAGGTATGCTACCCCATAGTAGACACATTCTATTTTGGCACTATAATGCCAACATAAATAGAAATTAGTTAACGTCTGTGGTCAGTGATAATGTGTGTGTGTGTGTGCGAGATTAGGACAAATGTTTATTCTTTGAAGGGCTGGCAAGTAGCCATTCTAAATCACAATTAATGATAAACACGAAGGGGCATTGATCCGAGCAGGCACACAGGTCTTTCTTTCTAGAAATCCATTGTATTTCTATGTTTATAAATGTGTATCTTTTTTGCAGTTACAAATATGCAGATTAATGACCCCTTCTGTCTTCATTTTTAGTCCATTTCTTCTTTATGTATAAGTACTTAGCAATTCAGTCCTTTAAAAATATTGATTCTTTTTAGCTAGAATAATTTACGTTGGGCCCAAATTGTTTCTCTTTGTGTGTTAAATATTAATAACTTCAGTTTTTCATGCCTAGTTAGCACTTTGTTTATTTCTTCAAAACAAATGACAAAATGATAAGGAGTAATAATTCAAAAGAAAATATTAATTCCCTCTGCATTTTAAGGGACATAGAAATGCACACAAAAATATTGTCCTTTTTTTCTTTATATAGTGCTGTACCATCAGTCTCCAATTTAAATGTTTTGTCTTTGATTGGATTTGCTAATTTACCATATGTACGCTGTCTAGGCAGAGACAGGAAATTTCTTTCTGGCAGATATTAAATCTTATTTGACTAGAGACTTGTAAAACCTTATGTCATGGTAACCACTGTGCCTTAGTTAGTGGCACCTGGAATCAAAGCTCCATTGCCAAGGCAAAATTTAGTTAAGCTAGCTTTTGTAATCTTTTACAATACTTGGTGTTGTTCCTTCATAGTTTTTTAAATAAGAAACTTTAGGGCAGATCTCAAGGTTACCTCCTAAACAAAGGAGAAGGAAGGTCCCAAACATATCAGTTGTCTTTCCATATCCTTAATAAACATATATCACTATCTAAATGAAAAGGCCCTGAGAAAAAAA
>NW_015398924.1:0-1282 GCF_001527695.2 Protobothrops mucrosquamatus
GAGGAGGAGGAGGAGGAGGAGGAGGAGGAGGAAGAGGAGGAGGACTGTGGGGTCTTTGGTGCTCTCTGAGCTGGGTGGTTTTCTTGCAGACGTTTCATGACCCAACTAGATAATGTCATCAGTACTGGAAAGCAGTGGGGTTTTCTCCCTGTTGATATACAGGGGCTACAGCAAACAACAGCCTAATCAAGGAACTACCCAGAAGAAAACAAGACTCCTACCAACGCTGAGAGGGCGAGCCACAGGGATACAATCGGAGAGCAACCCCCCCTCTTCTAGCACTGAGCATGTGCCCTGGGGCCCGCCTGACCCCCCAACTTATTGTGACCTCCAGGTTGGCCTAAACTGGGCTAAAGCCGCGCTTAGACACAGATTCACTTACGGGATCTTCCTCTTTCCCATTTTTTTTCACGGCTAAAACTTTGTCTTCGTCCTTCACCTGGGGGGAGGGGGGGAGAGAGAGAAGAGGCAAGGTTTCGCTCGAGCACGTCAGGAGTGTGCGAAGAGCTGCATGCATGCCCACACGTGCACAAACACACACACACACACACACACACAAACACCAGGCTTTCCTGCTTCTACATCCCAAGTGTGTTTTGTGTTCCCTGCTTAGCATGGAGCATATTGAGGGTTTAACTGGAAGCTGGGGGGGGGGAAGATATGTTTGCTACCTGGCGGGGGTCCACGCTGCTAGATCCAATTTGCAGCAATTTGAGGTAAAGCCCACCCAGTTGGGGGTCTCCACGAAAGAAAAAAAAGCGTGCCAGGGGATTTGAGCAGGAAGAAAACCCAAGCCGGCCACAGCTGGATTCACAGCTGGATTCGAAGGAAAAATCTGGCTTTCCAATGCTGGTTTGCTCGGCTGTTTGACCAAGAATGGCCTCCCAGCCTGTAAGGGAGGTGGTAAAATGGGGCAAATTTCACTTAACAAATGTTTCGCTTACCAACAGGAACGCCCCGCTCAATTAAGGTCATAAATCGAGCATTAACTGAGTGCACAGCAGCTAATTACAGGAGCCCCGTAGACACCCTGTTCCTGACTACTGTAAAATATTTTATTTAAAGCTTTTAGGACATTGTTTCTCAACCTTGGCCACTTTAAGAGGGGTGGGCTTCCACTCCCAGAATCCCCTAGCCAGCCTGCTTGAAGAGGGGTGGGCTTCCACTCCCAGAATTCCCCAGCCAGCCTGCTTGAAGAGGGGTGGGCTTCCACTCCCAGAATCCCCCAGCCAACATGCTTTAAGAGGGGTGGGCTTCCACTCCCAGAATCCCCCAGCCAGCC
>NW_015398924.1:4143-6787 GCF_001527695.2 Protobothrops mucrosquamatus
GCCCCTTCCCCTCTTTGGCGTGCTCCCCTGGGCTCACCGCGACGTGCCAAAGCGTGCAAGGAAAGGAGAAAGGGGAGGGGGGAACACTAGCAGCCCCCCACAACCACAACCACAGCACTTCCCTTTTGCTCCCAG
The DNA here is from genome assembly GCF_001527695.2 of Protobothrops mucrosquamatus. Lineage (NCBI taxonomy): Eukaryota > Metazoa > Chordata > Lepidosauria > Squamata > Viperidae > Protobothrops > Protobothrops mucrosquamatus. The sequence goes on from NW_015398924.1 coordinate 4,279, forward strand.
AAGGCAAACCGCGATGAAAAGGCCATGGCTGCAGGCCCTCGGAGCTGGAAGGCTGAAAATCAGAATAAGAGAAGGGCGGAGTTGGGAGGGAGCTGGGGGGTCTTCTAGTCCAGCCCTCTGCTGGAGCTGGAGATCCTACACCAGGGGTGTCCAGCCTTGGGAGGTTAAGACTGGTGGGCTTCCACTCCCAGAATCCCCCAGCCAGCCTGCTTTAAGAGGGGTGGGCTTCCACTCCCAGAATCCCCCAGCCAGCCTGCTTTAAGAGGGGTGGGCTTCCACTCCCAGAATCCCCCAGTCAGCCTGCTTTAAGAGGGGTGGGCTTCCACTCCCAGAATTCCCCAGCCAGTATGCTTTAAGAGGGGTGGGCTTCCACTCCCAGAATCCCCCAGCCGGCAGGTAGTCCACCCATCTTAAAGAATGCTGGCTGGGGAATTCTGGGAATGGAAGCCCACCCGTCTTAAAGTTCACGAGCTTTGGACACTAAACAGTCCTAAACCATTCCAGACAAATGGATGTCCAATCTCTTCTTGAAAGCCTCCAGTGATGGCGCACCCACAACCTCTGGTGGCAAGCCGTTCCACTGGTTCATTGATTGATTAATTAATTTACAGAATAACAGATGTGGAAGGGACCTTGGAGGTCTTCTAGTCCAGCCCTCTGCTCAGGCTGCCCAATCTCTTCTGGGAAGCCTCCAGTGATGGAACAGCCACAACCTCTGGTGGCAAGCCGTTCCACTGGTTCATTGATTAATTAATTAATTTACAGAATAACAGAAGGGACCTTGGAGGTCTTCTAGTCCTTTTTTTACAACATTTACAGGCATTCCTTTGGTGACTGAAGTTACGACGACACCGGGAAACGCGACTTACGACCGTTTTTCACACTGACGGCCGTTGCCGCATCCCCGTGGTCAGGTGATCAAGATTCAGCAACTGACTCCTCATATTTATGACGGTTGCAACGTCCCAGGGTGTGTGTGTGTGTGTGTGTGTGTGTGTGTGTGACATGACCTGTTTTCGCGACCTTCTGACGAGCAACGTCAGTGGGGAAGCCAGAATCACTCAACAATCCTATGACTCAGTTAACGACGGACTGATTCCCTTCGCAACGGTGACAAGGAAGGTCGTAAAACTGGGGCAAAATTTCACTTAGCAACCGTCTGGCTCCATGGTGGAAATTTTGACCGCCATTGCGGTCGTTAAGTCGAGGACCACCTGTGCAGCCCCAAATCAATTGTGACGACATTCACTTGGTCCTTTGTACCTCCTGACTCCACTTTTCATATCCCAAATTAACTAGGCACCATTTAATTTCCTGCTGAGCTACCCATATTTCCGGGGCGAATTTTGAACGCGCAACACAAAAGGGCCCACGCTGATAAATCCTTGTGTCTTTCTGCCTTTTTTGACAAAATTTGTTTTGCTGGGAGATCAGCTCTCTCTGGCCAGACTAATTGGAGTTACAGCAGCAGCAACAAGCCGTTGACCAGGATAATAAATGAGGCACAGGTGGAAGTCGGTAAAGCAACAGCTGTTAAAACCCAGTTATACCACCCCAGGGGGGAAAAAAACCCAATTATTTCAAGGGCTGTGATGCTAACTAACTAGGAGAGTTAACTAGGGGGCTGTCGAAGTGGATGGGGGGCACGTTTGGGTATTAACCACGATTGCAGGCCTGGCAGTCACAGCCTGTTCACTTCCCTACTAAGCCAGGAACGCAAACCACGGGTAGCCCCTATAAACTGCTTTTCGGGGGCCTCCCAAACGGTCTTGAAACCGCAGGCAAAGTGCAAAGCACACCATTTCCTGCCGATGTTCAACAGAAAGAAAGAAAGAAAGAAAGAAAGAAAGAAAGAAAGAAAGAAAGAAAGAAAGAAAGAGAAGGAGGGAGGAAAGAAAGAAAGAAAGAAGGAAGGAAGGAAGGAAGGAAAGAGGGAGGGAGGGAGGAAAGAAAGAAAGAAAGAAAGAAAGAAAGAAAGAAAGAAAGAAAGAAAGAAAGAAAGAGGGAGGAAAGAAAGAAAGAAAGAAAGAAAGAAAGAAGGAAGGAAGGAAGGAAGGAAGGAAGGAAGGAAGGAAGGAAGGAAGAAAGAAAGAAAGAAAGAAAGAAAGAAAGAAAGAAAGAAAGAAAGAAAGAGAAAACGTTCGTCAGAGCTGTGCTTCTCCATTTCGACAAATTGAAAATGGGTGGGACTTCAACTCCCAGAATTCATTGTGTCAGATAGCGTCCAATGTTAGAATAGAATAGCAGGAGTTGGAAGGGACCTGGGAGGTCCTCTAGCCCAACCCCCTGTTCAGGCAGGAAAACCCTATTCCAATTCCGACAAACGGTTGTCCGGTCTCTTCTTAAAAACTTCCCGTGTTGGAGCACCCACAGCTTCCGGAGGAGGCAAGGAGTTCCGCTGGTTAATCGTTCTCCCTGCCCAGGAAATTGCTCTGTCGTTCTAGATTGCTTCTCTCCTTGATTAGTTTCCAGCAAAGCTGGCTGGGGAATTCTGGGAGTTGAAGTCCAC
>NW_015398925.1:0-4453 GCF_001527695.2 Protobothrops mucrosquamatus
TTTGTTTGTGGTCAGGTAAGGGCAATCTTAGTTCTTTAGTGGTGAGAGAAAGATCCAACAATGTTGAGGACATGTTGGAATAACATTGGAAAAGCGGCGAGGGATATTCAAGAGTAGAGGACCAAGAACACCATTGCAATGACAAATTCACCAGAGGTTAATTGCAAAAGGCGGCTTTACTTGGGACAGCTTTCATCCTTTGACGATATCTGTAACACCATCAAACTTCCAGATCTGCCTAGCCCAGGTCCTTGGTGAGGACTTGATACGTAGACAAAAATGCCAAACCCAGTCTGAACATCTGGATGACTGTGCGATGATCAATAATAATAATAATAATAATAATAATAATAATAATTAATCCCGTGGGGTTGATGTTGACCACCTTGAGGAGCCCTAGTATAGATTAATCACATCTAAAGCCTGGATGGGCAATATTACTTGACAATGTTTTATTTGAGAGCAAATATAAAAGCTGCAGTTTGATTCAGATTGACAACTTTTGACTACATAACATCTGGATTTGGTCTTTTTTCACCAAATAGCACAAAGATAGTAGGTAAAAGTCATTATATAAGGACTACCATTATTGACTGTTCTTCTATGCTGCTGTTGTTTATACCTATTGCTATGCTATAATTTATTGTTTGGTCAGTTTACTACCAAATTATAATGTATTCAACAAAAACAGTGAGAAGATTCTTATTGTTACATAAAATTAGCAGAATGGAGAGTTGTGCATATGGTAGTCAATTTTTTTTCTCAAGCAGGCAGACTCTGTTCTTATTTTCAGACCTACCCCTAACAAATATTTTTAATTATTATACTTGGCACCCACAGAATGTCCCTAGGTAAGTTATATTTAACAAGACAAAGATTGTTTAATAAGACAAAGGCAGAGAGAGTGAAATGAAAAATAATTTATTTTTTGCTGATTTATTTATTATTTGTTGATCTGAATCCATTATTGGCTGATCACCTGGAGAAGTTTTGTGAATTCAGAGATAATTAGATTTGGTTAGTAACATACACGCACGCGCGCACACACATACACATACTTATATATGCACACTTATATATATATAAAACCATTAGTTAATTTCCATGGAAGGAGGTCCATTCCATCTTCTACACAGCACTTTCTCTTCAAATTCTTGCCGGGTTGTATAAGATTGAAAGTGCAATCAAGAAATGATGTTTTTTTCCTGCTTACATTGGTACGTTATTGTTTCTGAAGGGAAAATAATTTTGTTTTGTTTTGTTTTTAATAGCCCTTGGAAAATGAGGCAAGATTCTGTCACATTTTGATTTATTGAGTGCCTTTGACTAAGTAATCAAAAGCAACGAGAGATCTGTATCATGGGATAACAAGATTTATGAAACATGAAATCCATATGCCCCTGTTTTGTGGATGGTGGCAGAATGAGAACTCAGGTGAGAAAAAGAGACAGAAGGGCTGGAGGTAGGAAATAAAGCTGGGACATGATTTACAACAACTCAGGACTGAATACGGATGTATGAATGCACAACTCTTTCACTCGTAATATTTGAAGCTGATATGAAAGCCTTCTGGGAAAAACAGTAATTACCAGCTGGGATTCTGACATTCAGCTGAGCTCTAATGACACGCGCTAGAGACAGATGTAATGTTCAAAACAATTAAATATTAAGGGGGAATGAAGGACAGCGGAGGAGGAGGAGAAGCCTGGAGCTATTTTCTTTTACCCAATGGTTTTAATAAAAAAGGTAGATATTTAAAATGGAAAAGTCCCACAGGGTCCCATTGCTCTATAAGAAGTTTGAAGGGAAAAGAATCAGTGCTGCAAAATGCAGTCTGACATGTTTGTTCCTAGCTTTTATACTCTGATTTTCTGTTTTTGTTTTAATGTTGGTGTGAGAGGGAAACATCTATTGCTATTGGATGCAACATTTCTGTCAGCCCAGTGACAACACTTTCCATTATAAAATGATATAAAGTAAACAAGTCTCCTGAAGTGTTAACAATGCTAAAGCTACACAGTACCCTACTACAAATAGAACCCTTCTCTTTTGAATATGAGAAAGCTCCCCCTTTTCAATTGCAGTTTCCATTTGCGTTCTAAACCAGGATGATGAGCTGGCTGGAAGTCATACAACTTATGGAACAGATAACACTGGTTTAGAAAAGTAAAGATGAAGCTGCCATCTAAAAAAGCTATTGTATGAAAAAGAAGATTTCTTCACTGCTACTCCAGAGGGGAAGATTACTATTGATGTGTGATAGCTGCTGGGAAACAGATTTGATATAAACAACAGGAGAAACACATATGTCTACAACCACTTACCCAGATACTTTGGTGGAAACTTTTCACCCATAATTTTCTATAGAAGTATGAACTATCCCTGAGCTTAAGGCTAATTAGTGACCTGTGTAAGGTAAGGTAAGGTAAGGTAAGGTAAGGTGAGGTGAGGTGAGGTGAGGTGAGGTGAGGTGAGGTAAGATAAGATAAGATAAGATAAGATAAGATAGCCTTTATTGTCATTTTTTTTACTGTGAACACACTGGCCCACATTAAAAATGAAATTCTGTTCCTGCTCTCAAAAGAAAATATATATATCTACCCATACCCATATATAACACATATACTCTCTCTCTCTCTCTCTCTCTCTCTCTCTCTCTCTCTCTCTCTCTCTCTCTCTCTCTCTCTCTCTCTCTCTCTCTCTCTCTCTCTCTCTCTCTGGAGAAAACCCGAATAACCAAAGACCTACATATAAATACCCGCGAAAACCTCAGAAAACATATATATATCTTCGTGCTTCTTAGAAGCACGAAGCTGAAGACACCAGCCTGAAGATGACGAATGTGACTTCGTCGAAACGTCGCCAAGGTACTTTTAATTCTACGCGGGATAAAACCCGAATAACTAAAGACCTACATACAAACACCCGCGAAAACCTCAGATATATATACATACATATACACACACATACATATATATACATATAAATATTAATCACTGCCCATTTTGAATACATAGCAGAAAGAGAAAACTTGAGAGTTCACAAGGTTGATGCTATAGGAAAGAAAACTGTGACTGAATCTGGATGTTCTGCTTAGGATACCACAAAGCCTCCTCCCAGAAGGTAACAAGGAAAACAGGTTGTGAAGAGGTTGTGTAGCATCCCAGACAATCCTGTGGAACTTGCTCAAGCATCGCTTATATGCTATGAAACTATAATGCAACTATAGTCAAAGTCTTCCAGTGAGGAAAATAGCTTTTTAATTATCTTTCAAGAGAGATGATATTACAGTTAGTGTTGCCTCCTGCACAATGGGGTGAGTTGGGATGGGGCTTTTTTTCTCTCCAGATCAAAAGAAGAAATTGACATACATGGCCTTGTGAATAAATTGAAAAATCTTAGATTTCCTCAATTGGCTTGTGAATTGAGTGAGGGTGAGTGAGGATTTCCACTGAGTTGACAGCTGTCACATAGATCATAATTTATGGACTCTATAACTGACCTTTATTTCTAAATATTTTTTTGGATCTATTTATCTTTGCAGTTAACAGAGACTTTCTTTGGAACAGAAACATTTTCTTGGGTGATTTTCTTTATTTCTGTGGCTACATTTAATTTGCAACATTGGAAATTTCTACTGGTCCTTGATTGACTCACAAAAGGTTGGGATTTAAAGAAATTAAACATATTCAAATATAAAACATTAATTTTAACAGACATAATAGAATTACATAGTTGGAAGGGACCTTGGAAGTCTTCTAGTCTTGTACAGAAAACCCTATACTATTTCAGGCAAATGGTTTTCTAATCTCTTCTTAAGAACCACAAGTGATGAAGCACCCACAATTTCTGAAGGCAAGCTGTTCCACTGATTTTTTTGAAGCATTGAAAATTTAAATCTTGGAGACTTCCGGTGGCAGGCGACTTCGTCGGACGCAGCTGTTTGCTGCCTCCCGCCTGTTTCAGCGTAAAAGCCGTTTTGACAGCCAGCATCAGCTGTCAAACGGCTTGATACCCTTCCCCTGGGCATAAGGGGATCGGTGAGCTGCCCGGGTAGGAGTTGAGTTCCCGAGTCGTCCCTTGTGGACGATGCAGGTGAGAACTCCTCCGGAGCCCCGAGGCTTCTCCGCGATCCAGGACGCCTTCGCTTCGGCAAAGCTAGAAGCCGCCGCCACTGCTGCAACTTAAATTGAACTGTGAGTTTTTTTTGTAAGCAGACGAACCGACCCTGGAAGTTTGCTTTTTATTTTGAATTGTGCTCTAACTTGGATAATAAGTTCTTCCCTATACTTGAGGTGGATTAGGGAAAGTGAACTTAAAATGGCGATGGATTGATACTTTTCAGCAAGAAGTGAAAGTGATTTCCGGTTTGGAACTTTTGTTGCTTTTAATCTGCGTATTATTTGTTCTGGCTGAATTGCTTATAAGACTTTTTTATAATTGGAAATTTACT
>NW_015398925.1:12238-15111 GCF_001527695.2 Protobothrops mucrosquamatus
GATGTCACTATACCTACAAATATCAAATTCTGTGAGCTATGATATTGCCTGAGATACTTTATTGAAGGGAAAGTTGGACTTTGAAGAAATAAGGTAGGACAGTGATGGCGAACCTTTTAGAGACCGAGTGCCCAAACTGCAACCCAAAACCCATTTATTCATCATCGGGTGCTGGGTGGGTGTGGCCCATTGGGTGGGCGTGGCTGCAGTGGTAACAGCAGACTGGGTGGGACTAAAAAGTTCAATCAATCAATTCCAACTTTGCAAGATCTTTTTTTTCCCGCGAGAAGTTGAAATTGACTGATTGATTGAACCTTTTTTTTTTTTGCACACTGCGGCGGAGCCCTAAAGCGAAAAGGTTTTATAAAACCCAGCTGAAGACCTAGGATTGGGGCGACGGTGCGCATGCCCACAGAAAGGGCTCTGAGTGCCGTCTCTGGCACCCGTGCCATAGGTTCGCCACCACTGAGATAGGAGGAGTATTTAAGTGTTTGAACTTTGACATGGGAGAACACTTTTAAGAATACCACAAAGAAAAAAGAAAACAAATGGATCATTGAACAAATTAATCCTGAGTTCTCACTCAAGGCACAGTTGGCCAGGTTCAAATTATCCTACTTCAGGCAAAGCCCTAGTTCTCTGGAGAAGGCTACAATGCTGGGAAAGGTGGAAGGAAAGAGAAGAGGATGTACAGCTGCACAGTAGATGGATTCAGTTACAGTAATAATAATTAAACCATTGGAAGACCTGAGCAACCAGGTTAGGGAGAGGCCATTATGGAGTAACTCCATCTATATGGCCATTAAGAGTCAACAATGATTTGATGGCATGTAATAAACCAATTTAAAAATGGTATATTTTTAAACCCAGCAAAGTGTTAATATATCAGTCTGAATTTTGCAGCTGTTGTTATTTAATTGCTAAGATATGTCCGACTATTTGGAACTCCATGGACTATTATCTTACCGTAAATGCTAGAAAAATAAAGCAAAGCAAGGATTAGGACTCTGAAAACAAAGGTGAAAACAGAGAAGAGATCTCCTAGAGAATCTGAGTCAAAGTATTCATTCAAAAAATATACAAAATGATTTTTCCTTCAGAGACAAGGGCTATGTACAAAATATATGTCCAATAAACATTTCTCTATAGTTTTTTCTCAAGCATCAAGCAAGTTTTGATATATGGTTGCTATACTGTTTTTAGTCTAAAGTTTTACCCAACTATTGTAGAAAGAAGCAAAAGAGCCTATTGCCTTGCCTTAATATTGTAAATGTGAACATTTATTTAAAAGAAACTGTGGAGATAATTAACTGCTTCTCAGTCCAAATACTATTAACTAGTTCTGGATTTTAACAATTTCAGGTAGAAGTCAAAGAAAATTGTAGTGATTTTGCTGAGGGGCAGACTAGGTGTGATCATGGATAATAGATAGAATGATACATAACCTTTCCGAAATAATATATTTTGTGGATTTATAATTTGATGCTAGCATACAAAGAAGGTTAGTTCCTTTTTTCTTTTGAATGTTATGGAATAATATAATAGGAAAGGCCTTCCTTACACCATACCCATGAACATTATTTGAATTTTTCTTCATTTTCCAATTGCTCTTGCTTTTGAAAAATATGTTAAATGCTTGATCTGTTTTGAACACACTGTCTATTCCTTCCAATAAATATTTTCCCTCTGTTCATCATTTGATAGAGTACAGTATAGGTAGTCCTCATTTACTGACCATAGTTGGGGCTTGCAACTCAGTCATTAACCAAAGCACTTGCCAAGTATAACCATGATTGTACTCTTATTTCAGCTTTACTTTACTTTACTCACTTGGAAAAGTCATAAATGCGAGACTTAGTCCATAAAGTTACTTTTTTCATCACCATCGTAATTGCAAATAGTTGTTAAATAAGGCAGTTCTAAATAAGCACTACATACAGATATAGTATAGGGGGTACCTTGCTCAATAGTAGTAACTGTGAGAGGGACCTCGGAGTCCTAGTGGACAATCACTTAAATATGAGCCAGCAGTGTGCTGCAGCTGCCAAAAAGGCCAACACAGTGCTAGGCTGCATTAACAGAGGGATAGAATCAAGATCACATGAAGTATTAAAACCACTTTACAGTCCCTTGGTAAGGCCACACTTGGAATACTGCATTCAGTTTTGGTCAACGCAATGTAAAAAAGATGTTGAGACTCTAGAAAGAGTACAGAGAAGAGCAACAAAGATGGTTAGGTGACTGGAGGATAAAGCATATAAGGAACGGTTGCTAGAATTGGGTTGTTGTTGTTATTGTTGTTAATTGCGAAGTCGTGTCCAACCCATTGCGACCCCATGGAAAACGTTCCTCCAGGTCTTCCTGTCCTCTACCATCTTCTGGAGTCCATTTAAGCTCACCCCTACTGCTTCAGTGACTCCATCCAGCCACCTCATTCTCTGTTGTCCCCTTCTTCTATTGCCCTCAATCTTTCCCAGCATTAGGCCCTTCTCCAGTGAGTCCTTCCTTCTCATTAGGTGGCCAAAGTACTTGAGTTTCAACTTCAGGATCTGGCCTTCTAAAGAGCAGTCGGGGTTGATCTCTTCTAGGACTGACCGGTTTGAACACCTTGGAGTCCAAGGGACTTGCAGGAGTCTTCTCCAGCACCATAGTTCAAAGGCCTCAATTCTTTGGTGCTCAGCCTTTCTTATGGTCCAACTTTCACATCCATACATTGCAACTGGGAAAACCATGGCCTTGACTATACACACTTTTGTTGGCAGGGTGATGTCTCTGCTTTTTAGTATGCTGTCTAGATTTGCCATAGCTTTCCTCCCCAGGAGCAAGCGTCTTTTAATTTCTTGGCTGCAGTCCCCATCTGCGGTGATCTTGGA
>NW_015398925.1:15533-19025 GCF_001527695.2 Protobothrops mucrosquamatus
TAGATTTGCCATAGCTTTCCTCCCCAGGAGCAAGCGTCTTTTAATTTCTTGGCTGCAGTCCCCATCTGCGGTGATCTTGGAGCCCAGGAAAATAAAATCTGTCACTACCTCCATTTCTTCCCCATCTATTTGCCAGGAATTGAGAGGGCCGGATGCCATGATTTTGGTTTTCTTAATGTTGAGTTTCAAGCCAACTTTTGCACTCTCTTTTTTCACCTGCATCAAGAGGCTCTTTAGTTCCTCTTCACTTTCTGCCATTAGCGTGGTATCATCTGCATATCTTAGGTTGTTGATATTTCTCCCAGCAATCTTAATTCCAACTTTTGATTCATCTAGCCCTGCCTTTCTCATGATGTGCTCTGCATATAAGTTAAATAGGCAGGGTGACAGTATATTGCCTTGCCGGACTCCTTTCCCAATTTTGAACCAATCAGTGGTTCCGTGTCCAGTTCTCACTGTTGCTTCTTGACCCACATATAGGTTTCTCAAGAGACAAATAAGATGGTCTGGTACTCCCATCTCTTTAAGAACTTGCCACAGTTTGTTGTGACCCACACAATCAAAGGCTTTAGCATAGTCAATGAAGCAGAAGTAGATGTTTTTCTGGAACTCCCTAGCTTTCTCCATGATCCAGCGTATGTTGGCAATTTGATCTCTAGTTCCTCTGCTTCTTCAAAATCCTGCCTGTACTTCTGGTAGTTCTCGATCCACATACTGCTGGAGTCTAGCTTGTAGGATTTTAAGGATAACTTTACTAGCACATGAAATGAGTGCAATGGTGCGATAGTATGAACATTCTTTGGCATTGCCTTTCTTTGGAATTGGAATGTAAACTGATCTTTTCCAATCCTGTGGCCACTGTTGAATTTTCCAAATTTGCTGGCAAATTGAGTGTAGCACTTTTACTGCATTGTCTTTTAAGATTTTGAATAGCTCAGCTGGAATACTGTCACCTCCACTAGCTTTGTTGTTGCTCAGATTTCCTAAGGCCCATTTCACTTCACATTCTAGGATGTCTGGCTTGAGGTCAGTGACCACCCCATTGTGGTTATCTGGGACGTTAAGCTCATTCTTGTATAGTTATTCTGTGTAGTTTTGCCATCTCTTCTTAATCTCTTCTGCCTCTGTTAGGTCCCCGCCATTTTGGTCCTTTATCATGCCCATCTTTGCATGAAATGTTGCCTTCATATCTCCAATTTTCTTGAAGAGATCTCTAGTCCTCCCTATTCTATTGTTTTCTTCTATTTCTTTGCACTGTTCATTTAAGAAGGTATTCTTATCTCTTCTAGCTATTCTCTGGAATTCTGCATTCAATTGGGTGTATCTTTTTCTTTCCCCTTTGCCTTTCACTTCCCTTCTTTCCTCAGCTATTTGCAAAGCTTCCTCAGACAGCCATTTTGCTTTCTTGCATTTTTTTTTCTTTAGGATGGTTTTAGTTGCTACCTCTTGTACAGTGTTGCGAACCTCCGTCCATAGTTCTTCAGGCACTCTGTCTATCAGATCTAATTCCTTAAATCTATTTGTCACCTCTACTGTATATTCATCAGGAATATACCTGAGTGGCCTAGTGCTTTCCCCTACTTTCTTCAATTTAAGCCTAAATTTTGCAACGAGAAGCTCATGATCTGAGCCACAGTCAGCTCCTGGTCTTGTTTTAACTGACTGTATAGAGCTTCTCCATCTTTGGTTATGGAGCACATAGTCAATCTGATTTCTGTGTTGACCGTCTGGTGATGTCCATGTATAGAGCCATCTCTTGGGTTGTTGGAAAAGAGTGTTTGTTATGACCATCATATTCTCTTGACAAAATTCTATCAGCCTGTGCCCTGCTTCATTTTGCACTCCAAGAACAAACTTGCCTGTTATTCCGGTTATCTTTTGGCTTCCTACTTTAGCATTCCAACCCCCCATGATGATAAGGACATCATTTTTTGGTGTTAATTCTATAAGGTGCTGTAGGGCTTCGTAGAACCAGTCAATTTCATCCTCTTCAGTACCAGCATAGATTTGGATTACTGTGATATTCAATGGTTTGCCTTGGATTCGCACTGAGATCATTCTGTCATTTTGGAGATTGTATCCCAGTATTGCTTTTCCTATTCTTTTATTGACTATGAAGGCTATTCCATTTCTCCTAAGGGATTCTTGCCCGCAGTAGTATACCTGATTGTCATCTGAGTTAAATTCACCCATTCCTGTCCATTTTAGTTCGCTAATTCCTAAGATGTCGATGTTCAGTCTTGTCATCTCTTGTTTGACTACGTCTGGCTTGCCTTGATTCATGGATCTTACATTCCAGGTTCCTATGGAGAAAAGATCTTTACAGCATCGGACTTTCCTTTCACCACCAAATGCATCCACAGCTGAGTGTCTTTTTGGCTTTGGCCCAGTTGCTTCATTCTTTCTGGTGCTACTAGTACTAGCCCTCTGCTTTTCCCCAGTAGCATACTGGACCTGAGGGGCTCATCTTCCAGCACCATATCTTTTTGCCTTTTGGTACTGTCCATGGGGTTTTCATGGCAAAGATACTGGAGTGGTTTGCCATTTCCTTCTCCAGTGGATCAGATTTTGTCAGAACTCTCTGCTATGACCTGTCCATCTTGGGTGGCCCTGCATGGCATAGCTCAGAGCTTCATTGAGTTACGCAAGTCCCTTCATCACGACAAGGCAGTAATCCATGAAGTAGAATTGGGTATGTCTAGTTTAATGAAGAGAAGGACGAGGGGGGACATGATAGCACTGTTCCAATATCTCAGGGCAGTGATGGTGAATCTTTTAGAGACCAAGTGCCCAAAACCCGAGCTTGCCCCGCCCCCCACTCTGCCCCCTGGCCCACCCCACTCCATCCCCATGCCTGCCCACAGGGCCACCCACTGCCTCCATAGCCTGCCGCAGATCACCCAGGTGGCACAACAGCGCCATGGCAGCCCCCCCTCTGCTTGCACCCTGCAGCATCAACTGCACACAATGGGGTGTGATGGGAGAGTCTTGTCCCTGCTGCCCAGCTGCCATGTCCTTGGCTGCTCTGCTCTGCACGGGCTGTGCTCAGGGGCGACTCTCTTCCGGGGGGGCTGCTAGTGAGGAGAGGGGGGAGGCGGGGCTGGAGCAATGACGCAAGTGCCCACAGAGAGGGCTCTGAGTGCCGCCTCTGGCACGCATGCCATAGGTTCGCCACCATTGTCTCAGGGGCTGCCACAAAGAAGAGGGAGTCAAGCTATTTTCCAAAGCACCTGAAGGCCAGACAAGAAGCAACGGATGGAAACTAATCAAGGAGAGAAGCAACCTAGAACTAAGGAGAAACTTCCTGACAGTTAGAACAATTAACCAAAAGCGGTGAATACTCCAACACTGGAAGTTTTTAAGAGACTGGACAGCCATTTGTCCAAAATGGTATAGGGTTTCCTGCCCAAGCAGGGGGTTGGACTAGATGACCTCCAAGGTATCTTCCAACTTTTCTTTTTTTTTTTTTTTTTTTTTTTTTTTTTTTTTTTT
>NW_015398926.1:0-4082 GCF_001527695.2 Protobothrops mucrosquamatus
ACTCCCAGAATTCCTCAGCCAGGCACGCGTCCCAGCATGCTTGAAGAGGGGTGGACTTCAGTTCCCAGAATCCCCAACCAGCATGGCTTAAGACGGGTGGACTTCAACTCCCAGAATCCCCACCTAGCATGGCTGGCTGGGGAATTCTGGGAGTTGAAGTCCACAAGTCTTAAAGGGGCCAAGCTTGGACATCCCTGTTCTATGTATTTATTTGTTTACTAGCTGTACCCAGCCACGCGTTGCTGTGGCTCAGTCTGGTAAAAGCCTGTGTTGCTTTTACGTCCAACAGATGGCGCTGTTTTTCAAAAAAGCATGTTTTTACCTGTCACAGGTGTGACATCTACATAATATAGGTATATAGAAACACGCGCGTATTTGAATGCAATGTTGTGTCAAAATGTCAAAGCAATCGGTTAAGAACTTTCGGAGATTTAAGATTTTGAACAAACGAACATTTACATTTTTATTTATATATAGATGAAAGGAATAGAGTGTTGTTCAGAAATTTCTAATGAGTCTAAAGATTGATAGGAGAGGCCGGGCCACCTAAAAGTTATAAAATAATAAAGCTTATCTTATATTATATTATGGATTGCAAGTAACAAATAAGAAACACAGAAATTTCTAGCTAACTGAAACCGCAAGTAGAGGAAATGTAAAACCTGAATATGACGCTTAGAGCTCAAGATCTAAAAAGCACAACCGCAGACAGATAAGAATCAGAAGAACTAGGCTTTGCTTATAAAAAGTAGATGGTGTTAGATAAAATGGGAACAAAGGGCATGGGAAGGGCAGTGGTTTAGGTGTTCGGAGTCGGGGGACAGGATATAAAAGTGTGTCAAACCACTTTTCACCAGGCCTTTGCAAACACTTCTTTTGAATAAAACTTTTGTTACTGGAATTCCAAGTGAATCTGTTTCTTTTCGGATCTTGAGCCACGCTCCAAACATTTATATTCTGCCTTTCTAGACCATCCATCTCCCTCAAAAAGAGAGCAGACACTTCAAAAACTAAACTATTGTAAAGAACGCATCTCTTGAATCCATTCCTTAAAATTAGGAGTTTATGCTTCTGTTCATCCATGTAAAACAGGGGTCTTCAAACTTGGTCCTTTTATGACTTGTGGGCTTCAACTCCCAGAATTCCTCAGCCAGGCACGCGTGCCTGGCTGAGGAATTCTGGGAGTTGAAGTCCACAAGTCATAAAAGGACCAAGTTTGAAGACCCCTGCTCTAGATCTTCGCAAGGTGAGTATCCACAGGCCCAATGGAGACCCGGGGTGAGGGTGGGGTAGGAAATAGCCAAGGTGAATGTTGCAGTGCCTCTGCAATCATTCGTAAAAGCGAATGACTGCCGTGGTGCTGCAACATTCGTAATTTCAGGACTTGTTGATACACTATGTATGTGACCATGTGATATACTTAACACTTAACCGTAGCAGAAAGGTCATAAAATTAGGCACAATTCACTTCACAGCTGCCTAGCTTAGCAATAGAAATTTATGTCCCAGCTTCCGGTTTTGATATTGCGACGATACGGATGCAGGGAAGCAGGGCTCTGCCTCCCACGCCCAATTTCTTCCATCTTGGGCCCCCAAAAGGGCCTTAAGTCGCCCCGGAGAGGTGATGAAACATCACAGGAAGATGGTGGTCGACCCACTTGATCCAAGGAAGTCCTCAGAACCAACAGGAGAAAGACTGGCTGCACCTATGCAGCCAGTCACAAGCTGCTGACCTCCGGAGAAAGAAAGCGGTATTTAACAAGCGTGAGCAACATAGTTGAGTCTGAGTGAGATTATTTTCCTTTTCCTCTACAATTTTAAAACCTGTTCTTGGGAAAAAAAAGTTCTGAAAGCAAGGAAACTCCCAGAACTAAAGGGAGGGGTTTTTCCTTTTTTCACCCCCTCTCCCAGAATAAAAGCGGTGGTTTAAGCTTTCTTGGGGGAAAATAGAGAGACTATAAAATTAATTTGGACATGATAGAAAGAAAAAAGTTTGGGGAGTTATAATTTCTTTCCTTTTTTTACCTTTTTTGGAGAGTATCAGAGCAAAACTTAAGGGAAAAAAACTTTTTGGGTTGGAAAATTACAAAATGGATATTTAGTGGTGGGGGAAAAAAAGAACCATACCAAGCTCTATTTATATTTTGTCTGGAATGAGGGAACTTGGCCTGAAGCCCAGACATAGATAACAGACTGAACCTTTTGATGTTTCTGAACTTCATAACTTTGTAGATTGCAGCTGGAAAAAGAGAAAAACCTTTTGGGCTGTCTTTTCTGCAGGATGGATTACAACTAAAACTACAAACTATTTTGAAGTCATCTGGCTTCTTTGGATTACAAATATTGTTTGACCTGTAATTTTATAAACTATTTAGAGAGAGACTGAATGGCAAGGAACTATCTACAGTAAGACATTTTGGATTATAATTTTGGCAGATTGGCAACATTGGATTTTAGGACAATTGGTCAGAGCTGGAGTCAGAAGATAGAAGTAGATTATAAACTTTTTTTCCCTCTTCCCATTTTTTTCCCTTTTTTTTTTTTCCTCTTCTTGTTTTCTGGGGAGCCTATTGGATTATAAACTTTTAATCTCAGAGCTTCTTAAGGACAGTGGAAGCTTAACTGTTGATGATTTCTTTGGAGAAGGCCCTATGGACTATTAATTTTGAATAGTAGGACCTTGTGGATTATAAATTTTGACTGAGTGATAATCTTGGATTTTGGACAACTGCTCTTGAAGTGAGCCTCACAAACAGAATTGGATTACAAATATTTTTCTTCTTCTTTGTTGGTTTCTATTTCCATTGTGAATTATATTTTGGGGTGTAGGCTGTTGAGATGTGTGAGGATGGAAATAGAAGCCAACAACCAACTCCCCTTTCTGGACGTCCTAATCTACAAAAAACCCAATGGCTCCCTAGGACACACCATCTACCGGAAAAAAACACACACCAACCGCTACTTAAACGCACAATCCCACCACCACCCTGCACAGATCAACTCCGTAGCCAAGACCCTCATCTCCAGAACCAAACGCCTAGCTGACAAAGATCACCTGAAAACTGAATTACACATTCTCACAAACGTACCAATCTCCAACGGATTCCAAAGAAATACAATTACCAACCTAATCCAAAGGGAAACACCCCCAAGAACCGAGACATAGAACAGTACAACGACATCACCCTCCTCCCCTACATCAAAGGCACCACAGATAAAATCAGCAAAATTCTCCACAAACACAATATCAAGACAGCCTTCGGCACCGACCAAAAAATAGCCAACATCTTAAGAAACCCCAAAGACAGGATCCAGCTAGAAAACCAAGGAGTCTATGAAATACCATGCAAAATCTGCCCAGCCACATATATTGAACAAACTAATAGGAGAATAAATGCCCGCATCGCAGAACACAAGAACGCAGTCAGAAAAGAAGAAAAAACTTCCTCCCTCTTCCAGCATCTTAAAGCTACAGGACATGAAATTGATTTTGAAGGAACCAAACTAATCTCCAAAACTGAATACCACAACAAGAGAATAATTATGGAAGCCATTGAAATAGAAAAACACCCCCACAACATGAATAAATGTGACGATACCTCCCGCCTACCAGACATCTGGAAACTAGCCCTAATCAACAAACGAGTCCTAGCCACGAAAACTGACACCGGACCCAGAACAACACAGTACACCACCACCATTCACCCTCACCAGACCCAAACTCAAGCCCAAACCCATCCCTCAGACGAAATGCAACCACCATCCAGAAGCCAAACCATGATGACATCACCAGCTGCTGCACCTCCCTCCGACCCCCACACAAAGCAAACGGACACACACCATGAACACAGAGCTAGACCGCAAACTCGGAGCCAAACCAAAACCCGGTATGCTACATCACAGCCTTCTGCTCTGGACATCACATCACAGAACTCAGGAGGTTACAACGCTAAAGCTCAGGATGTTACAACACAGCCAACCACCCAGGATGTTGCAACACAAAACTCAGGATATCACTACACTAGATCTCAGGATGTAATCACACAACCCATTACCCAGGTCGTTATAACACAAAAGACTAA
>NW_015398926.1:4566-6787 GCF_001527695.2 Protobothrops mucrosquamatus
TTATAACACAAAAGACTAATGGGCACACAGCCAGCACCTCAACTACTCAGGATGTTACGAAACAGCTGAACAATCCGCAAACAATAGCTCCCACACAGCCAACCAATCCACCTACAGCAACTAAGCCAGCACTCCACACACCCCCACCAATATTTATAGAGAGACGGCAGCTCCAATCACACTTTGCTCGCACAAGCACGAAGCCGAAGACCCCAGCCTGAAGATAACGAGTGGGACCTCGTCGAAACGTCGCCAAGATACTCTCAATCTTACACGTGAAAAGACCCGAATACGCCAAGACCTGCATATATATATATATATATATATATATATATATATATATATATATATATATATATATAAAATAAATTCATGTCCCAATTATGCGGTTGTGATTCGAGGACTACTTGCAACCTATTGAGGAACTTTTGAGCCAGGCGACCCAAAATGAAAAAGACTCTTGCAGAGCTGCAAAAGACCAACAGCTTAATTCCCAGTTCTGGAAGGGATCTTGAAGATCATCTGTCCAACCCTGTCAACCCCACCCCCTTCTAGCACTGAGGACATTAGCTAGTAAAGTAATGAAACCTTTCAAAGGACGGGAAGGAGAAACCCTTTGTGAGGCCAAAAAAAAGAGAGCCAGGATGAGGAAAAGAGAGACTGACAACTTGACGGAGTTTCTTTCTTTATTTAAAACAAGGGTCCCCAACCCCTGGTCCATGGACCGGCACCGGTCCACACCATGCCAGAAACTGGGCCGCACAAGCAAGCGAAGCATTCCATCTGCGAGATGCAGGCAGCACGCGAAACCACGCACCCTCCGGTCCATAGAAAAACCTCTCTCCATGGAACCAATCCTTGGTGCCCAAAAGGTGGGGGGCACTGATTTAAAAGATCCTTATGACTGCCCCCTTCAAAGCCAACACTGGGTAACTCGCCACGAGAAACCCCATAATGTTTTCCAGTTTTTAAACTTCTCGTAAATTCAACACTTGTTTTAGCCACAACATAACCTCCGGGAATTTTCAAATTCCCCGCAGTTCGATCCCCCAGTTTAATCAGAAGCCGCTTTTGGTTACCCCAAACTCCGTCTCTGTCCCTTCCCAACTTAAGTGGTCAGTCCCAGCAGACTCTCGCTGAATTCCCACAGCTTCTTGGCCATGTGGTCATCACGGGCCTGTGGCCAGGGCACTTTTGACCGGCAGTCCACGAAATACCGCCCGCTCAGCCTCTCGATGCCCTCCTCGGTGGCACAGTAGATGGAGGTCTGGGCGCCAGAGTTGCAATCTCGTCTGAACACCTTCATGAATCCAAACACCCGAAATACCCACCATGGAAAGGAGCGACCAAGTTCGGTTCTAACAGATCCTGAAAGCAAAAGAGAGTTGGTTGTGTGAACGGCCTGGGAAGGAAGGAAGCACTTTCCGGGGTGTCCCAGGAGGAGGAGGAGGAGGAGGAGATGGAGATCCCGAATGAACCCTTCACACAACACCCGTTTCCCATTTGGCACCCTTGAGGCAACTTCTAAATATTTCTCGGAAGACCCAACGCTGAAGTGAATGGGTGATGTTGCAAAGGGAGTGTTTCTCTGTCTGTGTATGTGTGACTGTGTGTGCATCTATAAGGTGTATTGCACACTTGGATCCAATACACACCTGGCTGGCTAATAGATTCAAATAGATAATGTTACGTAATGATGGTCTATCTGTTCTCTTAGTTGGTTAAAATAGTTTGTGTCTGTGTGTCTGTGTGTGTGTGTGTGTGTGGTCACACACAAAAATCCATTGGAATTAGGTGGCTAATACCAGCAGTCCTCAACTCACCACTTTGTTTAGTGGCCTTTCAAAGTTATTCTTTCTCTGTTATTCTGTATTTGCTTCCATATGGCAGAAAAATAGGTGGCCAATGGTTAGCATCTGCAATCCTCAAGGGGGGGTGGGAGCAGCCCACCAACCCCCAGCAATTTCAGAGCCTCGGAGGGCACAGGAACAAACTTGCCCATTTTAGGCCACGATAATAACTGGCATTCCAGCTGCCAAGATCCTTTGTGACCAGGATGGGCTGGAAGGCGCCAGACGGAGACGAAGTCTTAGCTCAGTCCTTCTGAATGAATCCTCCTTTGCCCTTTCATAGATAATAATAATAATAATAATAATAATAATAATAATAATAATAATAATAATAATAATAATAATAATAATAATAATAATAATAATAATAA
>NW_015398927.1:0-1507 GCF_001527695.2 Protobothrops mucrosquamatus
TTGCTCAATTTTCAATTGTGACCTGAGCTTGAACTGCTCTCTTTCTCCAACCACCAAACCCTTTTCTCCATTTGCGTCTTTGTTCTATTTTTATGGAAATATTAGATGTTTTGATTATATTAATGAATATTTATGTTCATGACCACAATATCATTGGGTCAAAGGGTGATGAAATATGCCTTTCCTTTGAATTTTTTTTATATTAAGCACACCAAGCATTAAAAATAAACAAGCATAAACCAACATAAACAGAGAAGCAGGAATAAACTGAACAACGAAAGCCTTTGAAATACATGTACATGGGTATATTTGCATTTTTAAAGAAAAATGCTGTAAGGACCTACATATCTGTCCGCTAAGGCACTTATAAAGATGAAAGCAATATTTTATTAAGTTGGTTAAACCGAAGAGTGAATTTTAACACAGCAGTCTTGAATGGACACTTGATTCTAGTTACTTTTGTTTATTTATTTAAATCTTTATACAAATTCAATTAAAGGAAATTAAAACGAATAGTCCATGGATAAACGTTAGCCAAGATGGGAACTGAACCATGTTCCAAGGTTGCATTCTTCTGGCTATCTGCTGTTGTATCAATAGTACCCTCTATGGCGTTTACACCGTTATGTAGATAATTTATATGGAAAAGCTTTATTGTCCATAGTAGGGTTGGCATTTTAATACTCTTTGTCATACTTCCCACACAGCATGCTGAATCATGTTGTAATATGATATCTTGAAATATGCTTCACATTTTGAGATTCTTCTATCTTTGGTCTGTATATATACTGATGATTATTTTTTTCCTTCCTTCCTTCCTTCCTTCCTTCTGTCCATCCATCCATCCATCCATCCATCTTCCTTCCTTCCTTCCTTCCTTCCTTCCTTCCTTCCCTCCCTCCCTCCCTCCCTCCCTCCCTTCCCTCCTTCCCTCCTTTCCTTCTGCCCATCCATCTTCCATCATCTTCCATCTTCCATCTTCCATCTTCCTTCCTTCCTTCCTGTTGTTATTTTTAAAATGCTTTTTTTATTTTAAGGCTTTCCACCAAAGGCATGCTACTGAACAAGATTTTTTTTTAAATGTAATTCTCCCAGAGGAAAATCTGCATCTGTGAAAGATTTGTATACTGTTACTTCTGAGCAGTTAAAGAAGCATGTGCCTAAAATATGCCCTATTCTTAATCATAAAAATAAATAGCCATTCTGCCAGGGAAAAAAAAGTTTATCTCGGCTTAATTCTGGAATTTGGAAAACTGGGGTTTTCACTTGGGACAAGGGGCACCAGTCTCTGATCTAGCTAGCTGTGGCAGCAATTAACGGAGATGTTTTAGAAGGGAGAACCTGCCAATCTGAAGAGTTATTATTTTGAACCAGAGCAGCAGCTAATGCATAAATGTTCTCGTAAACAATTATTCCAGAGAAGCACCGGAACACAATTAATCTTTCTTTAGGTGTTATCTTGAGGTATTTCTTCCACCGATTGTGCACCCTTTGCCAGATAAATCAG
>NW_015398927.1:5391-6786 GCF_001527695.2 Protobothrops mucrosquamatus
GAAGGAGAGAGCGGGTCACCCTGAAGAGGGCGGCCGGGCGATTGTCTGATGACGCAATGAGTGAGGCATAGTAGTTAGTCCTAGACTCCCTCATCGCCACTAGGTAGGATCTAAGGTGTGTCCTTACCTGTGTTCGGTCCGATTCGGTTCGGCTGGCCCTCCAACTGCTCTCAAGGCGTCTTTTCCGACGTTTCATCTCCCTCAGCTCCTCGGTGAACCAAGGAGCCGGTCGAGATCTACGTCGGGTCAGAGGCCGCAAAGGCACGACTCGGTCCAACGCTGCGGCGGCAGTTGTCTCCCAAGCCGCCGCCTGCCTTTCCGCCGAGTCGTGGACCAGATCCTCCGGATATGGCCCAAGCTCCATCAGGAACCTCTCCGGGTCCATCAGTCGCTAGTAGCGAATGTTCAGTCGTAGTCAGTGGTGGGATTCAGCCAGTTCGCACCACTTTGGCAGAACCGGTAGCTAAGTTTTTGTTGCCCAGGCCCAGAACGGACTTCCAGAAGCAGCATCCACACAGAGAACCGGTTGTTCCCATATTTGAATCCCACCACTGGTCGTAGTGCATATCTGTGCAGGAAATAGGATGTCCAGCCTTTGGTTATTTAGCCATCTAAACTCATCTGATTCCCTGCACACATAGACACCACAACATCTCAGCTTGGCTTGTAGCCACCATGCTATTGCCAATGAACTAAGGCATCCATCCAAATGATAATGGTGGCAATTTACGTAAGATCTTAGATGAGATCACTGTTGAAAAATTATCGTGCGTACATTTTTCCCCCCTTGCAACTCCATCATGTTCAGGACTTATTTCATTGCCAGCTGCCTTGGCAGTTATTGGACAAAATGAATGGTGGGGAGTGGGGAGAAGAGAGACTAAGTCACTAAGAAAGATCTTTTTCCTACAAGAGCTGAACTTTCAGAGGAGAAGCAACACTTGGAATACTGGTCCCTATTACAGGTAGTCCTCCACTTGACTACAATTAGGACCAGAATTTCCATTGCTGAGCAAAGTTAGTGGTTAATAATAATAATAATAATAATAATAATAATAATAATAATAATAATAATAATAATAATAATAATAATAATAAAAGTTGGAAGGGACCTTGGAGGTCATCGAGTCCAACCCCCTGCTCAGGCAGGAACCCTACACCATTTTAGACAAATGGCTGTCCAGTCTCTTCTTAAGAACTTCCAGTGTTGGAGCATTCACCGCTTCTGGAGGCAGGTTGTTCCACTGGTTAATTGTTCTAACTGTCAGGAAGTTTCTCCTTAGTTCTAGGTTGCTTCTCTCCTTGATTAGTTTCCATCCGTTGCTTCTTGTCCTGCCTTCAGGTGCTTTGGAGAATAGCTTGACTCCCTCTTCTTTGGGGCAGCCCCTGAGATAC
>NW_015398928.1:0-1299 GCF_001527695.2 Protobothrops mucrosquamatus
CTAGTGGCATATGAGTTCTATAAGAATTTATATAAAGACGATGAAAAGAGAAACAACTATGATATAGTACAGTATTTACAATCAGCTGACTTACCAAAGGTCCCAGAAGAATTTAAAACTCTGCTGAATAAAGAGATAACACATTTAGAACTCTCGGCTGCAATTAAGAAACAAAAGAATAATAAAGCACCCGGGCCAGGTGGTATACCTGCAGAAATGTACAAAATTGCACAAGAATTCTTAAGCCCAATGCTGTTGGATCTATTTAATGAGGTCTTAACCCAAGCTAAAATACCAGCTTCATGGGAAGAAGCTTTCCTCACTCTGATTCCTAAAGAAAATACAGACCTGGCGCAAATCAAGAACTATAGATCCATTTCTCTTTTGAATTCAGATTATAAGATTTTCATGGCAATAATGGCGCAAAGACTTGAAAGGTTTTTAGTGGATTTTATACATTCTGATCAAAACGGCTTTCTATCTAAAAGATACATAAGAAACAATGTTAGGACTATTTTGGACATATTGGAGTATTATGAAGTGCATAATGAAAAGCAAATGTGTTTAGTTTTTCTTGATGCACAAAAAGCATTCGACAACGTAAAATGGGATTTTATGTTCAACCAATTATTGTATATGGATTTTGGGGAAAAAAATTTAAATATGTTTAAATCAGTCTACTCTAAGCAGGTGGCCAGAGTAATAATTAATGGAGAACCGACTGATAGCTTCCAAACCAAAAAGGCACGAGGCAAGGTTGCCCATTATCACCACTGCTGTTTATACTATCTCTTGAGGTACTAACTAGAGTAATTCGGCAAGATGAGCAGATCAAAGGTTTAGAGATTAAGAAAGAGACATATAAAATACAAGCCTTTGCAGATGACTTAGTCTTTATAATCGAAGAACCATTATAATCAGGGATAAGATTGATGGAAATACTGAGTAGATATGGGGAGATAGCTGGCTTAAAGATAAATGAAGAAAAAACTAAAATGCTCGTCAAAAACATGACCAAAATCCAGGAAAATGAATTGGTTGACAGAATAGGTGTTCAAATTACAAACAAAGTTAGATATTTAGGGATACAATTGTCTGCCACACTTAAAAGGGATAATTACGATAAATTAATAGAACAGATCCAAAAAGATCTCGATATTTGGACTAACTTACAGCTCTCTTTGATGGGCAGAATTGCGGTGATTAAAATGAATGTGCTACCGAAAATTTTATTCTTGTTCCAATGCATACCTATAAAATTAGACAAGAATTTTTTTCAG
Source organism: Protobothrops mucrosquamatus (assembly GCF_001527695.2). Classification (NCBI taxonomy): domain Eukaryota; kingdom Metazoa; phylum Chordata; class Lepidosauria; order Squamata; family Viperidae; genus Protobothrops; species Protobothrops mucrosquamatus. The sequence goes on from NW_015398928.1 coordinate 1,281, forward strand.
AATTTGAATAAAATTATGC
>NW_015398928.1:4903-6786 GCF_001527695.2 Protobothrops mucrosquamatus
ATATTCTGAGTTACTGAAATAGATTTATATCAAACTCTAGTATTGGTTTTAATATAAAGTTAGTCAAATTCCAATTTAATCAAATTCCATTCAGATGGAAACAAATTTCCATTAAGTAGGTTAAACGTTTACAAATCTAATCAAAACAATTCAAAGTCATTTCTTTTGGTTGATGGATATATAGGTCTAACTAAACAATTTAAACTCAACAATTTTCCCCCCAAAAGTATTGTCCAACAATTACTGTCTACTCTTTCGAGTAAAAAAATTGCAATCCACCTCACCCTTCTCAAAGTGGAATTCTAAGCAGAGAAAACAAAGGTTAAAACGAACAGCCTCCCCCCCTCTTCTTTCTGTCTCTCTCGCTCTTAAAGCAACACAGCCAGCGGAAACACGAAAGAGACGGGGGGGGGGGGTTTACAAAAATCTCACCACTAAAAAAAATAGTTTTCTCTCCTTCACATCCATTTGCCATAAATTCTCTCACACATCCTCCATGGAACTCTTCTCATGCAAACACTTGCTATTGCTTTTCAATTTACTTTTACAACAATAAAATCTGCAGTTTACATTTTCTTTCACAGCCTGGGAGGGAGTGGGTGGGGGGTGGGGTTTGAGGGCTAACACACACACTTAGGTATCAACAAATCAACTCATTCACTTCCATGCTAACTGCTTGCATAAACAATTCCACATACAAATATTTCATTTCATACTTTCTCCAGGCAAACTATTTAGTTTTAAATAAGGCCTCTTTGTGTGTTGTTATCAGAGAGGGTTTTGACCCTTGTCCAAGTCTTGGAAATAACACAGAACAACACAGACAAACATATATACACAAATACTATTAAAACAACATTTATTTAAACATATGGCTTGTCCTGCAAAAAGCGAGAAAAATCATGAGGTGATTCCAACCAAACATGTGGTTTTTATAGGGCCCTTTAACCATGTCCTATTTTTCTCACCATTCCAAGCCCAAGCATAATGTTCATATATATAAACAAAACACACTACACATCAATTTGGGGTTTGAGGCTAAAACAGGCCTCCCCTTTTAATTAAAAAGGAGGGGAACATTTATGGTTACTTCCAATTTATCCCAGCAACTTCAAAAGACAGTAGGGAAAGACTAAAAGGAATATTGAAGGTGTGAAGGGGGAGGGGAAAGTAGCAGCCTCCTCTCCTCACCTCTGACAAAGGGGAATTGAATAGTCCAAAGAGCCAGATTAAAAGAAAAAAAAAAGAGAAAGAAAAAAACTTGTGTTCAGTTCTTTGAATCTTCTCTTCCTTTCTTCTGTGGCTTTAGTTGTTATCAGATAAACTAGCCAACCGGAGGTTTACAAAGTTTTTCAACATTGCCTTGTTGAAGATTATTTGTACTGCTACACATCAACACAAAGCACCACCAGACATTGTCTGACAGGGTTAAAATTAACAGCTAAATGAAGTTTCAAAACATCCCAATTGTTCAAAACACATTGCAGAGGAGTACATTTTGAGTTAATTTGTGTCTTTAAATTACTCTGAGATTCCCCATATCTTTTTTTTTCTTTTTTTTCTTTTTTCTTTTCCTTTTCCTCAAGATAGTTTCTCGGCTTCCTCCCTGTTCACTTAATTAATTTGGAATTTTGTAATTAATTTTTCCTTTGGAGGACTTGTCGGGGAGATCAGCCCCCTATCTTGATAGCCGGGGTGGCGGTGGGGACCCCCAGACTTATGGTCTTGGGGGATTTCAACCTGCCATCAGTGGGTGAGACGTCGGCGGCAGCTCAGGAGTTCTTGGCTTCCATGACGGCCTTGGACTTGACCCAATTAATTCAGGCCCCCACCCACACGGGTGGACACACGCTGGATCTAATTTTTGTCTCGGGCCAGTGGCA
>NW_015398929.1:0-1671 GCF_001527695.2 Protobothrops mucrosquamatus
TTGAAGTTACAGTGGTACTGAAAAAAGTGACTTATGATCAGTTTTCACAGTTATGACCTTTACAGCATCGCCGTGTCATGAGATCAAAATCCAGGCACTTGGCAACTGGCATGTATTTATGACTGTTGCACTAGGGTCATGTGATTACCATCTGTAACCTCAGCTGGCTTCTCACAGGCAAAGTCAATGGAGAAAGCCATATTCAATAACCACATGATTCACTTTAACAACTGCAGTGATTTGCTTAGCAACTGTGGCAGAAAGGTCATTAAATTGGGCCCAGTTCACTTAACAGCTGTCTTGCTTAGCAATGGAAATGTTGGGCTCCATTGTGGTCATAAGTCCAGAACTACCAGTATAAGGAGATTCTATAGAAAATAATTCAGAGTCCCAGCATTTTTTTATTTGTATTTATTCCAGCAGCAAATGGCTTTCTCTGCAAGCACTTGGAACCAGCATTCCTAGTCTAGGAATTATTATTCGAAGTAATTCTGAAAAGCATGAAAGAATTAATGATATAATTCATAGCTATTACAACTTTAGAGAATTGCATGAAAAAGATGTACAGCAGGGGTCCCCAACCCCCTGTCCGTGGACCTTCACTGGGCCGTGGCATGCGAGAAATCAGCCCACGTAAACAAGTGAAGCCCCATCTGTAGGATCCAGGCAGCACGTGAAACCATGCCCCCTCTGCTCCACAGAAAAACCTTTTCCCACAGAACCGGCCCCTGGTGCCCAAATGGTTGGGGCCTCTGATGTACAGGATGGATGGCAAAATCACATTCTCAAATCCTACTTCACTGTCTGATTTCTGTAGTTGACACTCCCTCTTGAATGCTATTTTTCTTCTGAATTGGCATTTACAAGCATAGAAATTTGCTCCCCAAAATAGAATTTCCCTCAGTGACCTCTAGTATAAAAACTTGTAAGATAAGAACTATATAAAGTACAGTTGTATTTGTTGATAATGTAGCATTTATGTAATTTGCAGCTCTTTAAATATCACTAATTCAAATATTGATGCTGAGATTGATATTGAGAGCCAGTTTGGTATGGAGTTAAGATGTTTCCCAGGAGACTGTGAGTTCGAAGTCTCCCTTAGGCATGAAAGCTGGCTGGGTGACTCTCTTAGCTCAACGTACCTTATTAGTTGTTACCATGGGGGAAAATAGGAGCTGGGAATATTAGGTATGTTCACTGTTTTAAGTTTAACAAAAAGCCAAAATACATTAAAAAGTCAGAATAAATAAAATAATAATTCAGTAGTTATAGATTTAAGTCATGACAGCAATTTATATTTAGTCCTCACTATATCTTCAGCAAGCTTCAGCCAGTTTCTTAACATGTATTTGTTAACTGTTGTGTTCACCAGTTTGCTTTCCTTGTTTCCATTCTTTAAAAATCTTAGATAGATTATTTAATAGAATATCTGAAACAACTCTAAATTCTATTTTGTGGGCTGTGAGTATATAATTTATTTATTTATTTATTTATTTATTAATTGCATTTATATCCCGCCCTTCTCCTTACGGACTCAGGGCGGCTGACAATTGAATAAAATACTAACATATATACATATACTTAATTAAAATTTGATTAAAACGAAATATTTAAATATGTCCAATTTAAAAGTAATTAAAACCCCCTTTAAAATCCCTCAGGCCAGTCCCG
>NW_015398929.1:5352-6786 GCF_001527695.2 Protobothrops mucrosquamatus
GGCCCACCAAACATAGTCATATAGGTCCCCAGGGCCCCATTGGGCCTTGTCCTCCGCCCGGGCCGTTCTTCCGCCCGGGCCGCTATACTACTGTGCTGGTGCGTCCTCCGGGCCGCTGTATAACACGCCGCTGAGCCGGCACAACCCCCGGGCCGGTATATGCCTCGTCTCTGTATGCCTCCTCCCTTTTACGGGCCGCAAGGCCACCCCGGCCTCGCCAGGCCGCCAGATCATTTTTGAAAATCAGTTGATTAAAAAGGAAAATGTGGCTAACTAGTTTGTAATGTAGATGATTTAGATGACAGACCAGGTATGCACTTTTTAATGTTGTCTTTAAATTATTTAAGAACAATATCCTTCATATATTCATTACATATTGCCAGTTTTCCTTTCTGATGCATTCTCAAAGTGGTAGACATTGTAGAATTTTATATGTAATGGCTTCATGGTAATTTTGAGAGTCACATGGGCTTCTGCACACTGTCTTTCTTCAGCTATGCCGATCTGTGGTAAAGTTTGGTTTTCATTCTGGTTGAAGCCATCTATTCCTCATAAAAAATACCAGTGAGCACCTATGGTAATGGGCGTGACCCTTGAAACAAAACTGGAAAATAGCTTAGAATAGAGTAGTTTATGAATCTCTGAGTCATTCCCCCCTCCCTCCCCCCCCCACTCCAAGATCTTGACAGCTCTCATTCTGAAGATGTTCAGGAAGGCTCTAAAGACTTGGTTGTTCTCTCAGATCTTAAGGTGGGGATGCCAGTGACACTCCTTCGTTAGGAGTGATTGAGTTTTTGTTGTGGTTGTTTCATTGTTGATGTTTTTGTCTGGACTGTCTGTTGTGGTATTTCTCTTTTCTATTTATGTTATTGTGTCTGTATTTTGTTTTCAATTGCGAGCCGCCCAGGATCATTCTGGAGTTGGATGTGCCAAAATCAGATTTAAAAAAAATAAACTTCTCTATTTGCCTATCACTAGATAAGTGATAGGGGATTGTTATATCTGCCCTCTGCCTTCAATGAAAATCTTTTCTAGTTCTCAGAGAATCTCTAAAGTAAGCCCAATTTTAGGAAAACCAACTGGAAATGATAAGCAAAAAGGCTTGTTTTCAGAAGTGGGTGGGTCTGAAAAAGTTTGCATTCTCCGCAAAATTATTGCACAATGTTTTGTATCATAAATGTAGTTTACTATAGCTAACTTAAGTCAATAATAACATGAGATCTGACCTTTTTTTTAAAAAAATGAGGACTCTATTTATATATCTAGCCTTATCTTTAAACAACATTTTAGTCCTTACTTATTCTTTCTTCTCCTTATAAACTTACAACTTAAACATTTATGCTGTATCTTAGGCCCGAAACTCAACATCGTGGCCCTACTGCCCATGCAGAGAATGACCTTCCTGAACAAGAAGAAGAAATACTGGGGTCAGAT
>NW_015398930.1:0-1883 GCF_001527695.2 Protobothrops mucrosquamatus
GGGTAGTAACACCCTCTTTTGAATCACCTCATCTTGCCCTTTTGGGTGTGACCATACAAGCCCTGGTATATAAGCTGGAAAAGAGACCACGGGTGTCTCAGAGGATTTCTCCTTCAGATTGGATCCCCCTTTGAAGGTGAGAGCCATAGATCATAGAAAGATTAATGTAACTTTAGAGAGAGAGATTCCAACCTATTTGGAAGTATAACTGCTGTGAAGGATGTACGAAGCTACGTCTTAGTATTTCTTTCTTTTCTATTTTTTTCTTTAACTTTTTTTCTTTTTTCCACTTTTTGGTTTTTCTTTTTTCTTCCTTGCTTTATATTTGTTTGTGTTAGATTTCCATGTTCTTGTTTAAAAGTTTTAATGAAAACTACATGCAATATCTTCAGGGGTACCGCAGTTCCCACCGCCACGTACGTATCTTGCTCTGCTCAAAAGGGATTTCAACAAAATCAGGAAATATCCTGACGCAGCAGCATCCTCCCCCTTTTTTAAAAAAATGCCTGTAGTTAGAAATGCTTTGACCTCCTCTGTAGGAATCCCAAAAACCAACTTTGGGCTCCTGGCACTGGTTGTCGATGCTTCGTGGGCCTCTCTTGTTTAATTGTTAACACTGAGCTCGCCAACCGCCAGCTAAACTGCTGCTCTGGGCCTTTGGGAGAGCCTTCTTGGGTGGCCCCAAATCCTGAAGAAACCGTGTCCATGGAGTTCAATCGGGCACGAGACGGCAGCCTCAGGACGGTGGTCAGAACATCCTGTGTCTTCTGGCAACTAAGTCCAGGAATCATGGATGCAGCTAGGAACAATTCTTGGAAAATATAGATGTTAATTGTGGGGGAACTCCCAGGGAGCAGAGTGGAAGCCTCTCCCCCTGAAGGCGCTGGGCTCTCCGTCTTGGGGGTCTGACAGGGGGGCTTCAGGGAGGATGGTTGGTCTGTTGTGTCTGCTCCCTGCAGAGGGTGGGCCAGCTTCAAACATGGGACGCTTCAAAAAGGGAAGAGATAAATTAACAAAATAAGCTGCTTCTAGGAAGGCTTTGAAAGAGGGTTCAGTCCCAGAAGAGACCCTGCCGAGCCCCTCACAGCAGCGAAACATCAGCCAGATTCAGACAACAGCTTGATCAGCTCTCAGAAATATCCCTACCTGTTTCTATCACAACCCACAATTCTTGGCTAGTTAATCTGTGGCTTAGTGTGTCACTAAGCAGGCTCGGGATGCTGCAAGAGTCCTGGGCATTGCAAAAGCTGCCCGGGACCAGACTGTGTGCATGCGTAAGGCCTTGTGTGCATGCGTAAGGCGGGAAAAGCGCCTGCTCGCTGTAGTTGTTGCCTGGGGATCCGGGACATATAAAAGGAGGCCTGCGTGCCTCTGTTCTTGTTCGGTGTTGTGACTGAGAGGAATAAAGAGTTGTTCTACAAACATGTGTTGTCTCCTTCGCCATTCCTGCAAGGACTTAACAGGGTCCCTCTTCCTTAGGGAGGATTCTCAGTGGGTCTCCCGCCCCCCCTTTAACTTCCCCTCTCTTCTCTCTGCAGGGAAGGAAGGAAGACCATGGGGCGATTCATCTCCGTGAGCTTCGGCTTGCTGGTCGTGTTCCTCTCCCTGAGTGGTGAGTTCGAGCAGGGTCCCTCGTGTCCGGAGAGGCCGAAGCTCTCCCACCTCCAACCCCTTCCTGATTTGACCCCCCCCCCAGAATTCCTCTCCCCAAAGTTGCTTTTATTCCTGTTTGGCTCCTTCTGCCATTCGGATCCCACCTTCTCTCTCTGCCCCAAATCTCCCGCTTTCTAGCCAGGTGCTCTAACCACTAGGCCATAATTGGCTCCGCTGGGGCTGCAAAGGTTAATCTGATCCTTCAAGGTTCTGTTCTGGCTCGGCACCGT
>NW_015398930.1:5361-6785 GCF_001527695.2 Protobothrops mucrosquamatus
AAGGAGGGAGGGAGGGTGGGAGAGAGAGAGGGAGAAAGTGAGGGGGAGAGAGAGAGGGAAGGAGGGAGGGAGAGAGAGGGAAGGAGGGAGGGAGACAGGAAGAGAGAGGGGAAGGGAGGGACTGGGAAAGTGAGGGAAGGAGAGAGAGAGGGAGAGAGAGTGGGTGGGAGGGAAGGAGGGAGGGAAGGAGGGAGGGCAGGAGAGAGAGAGGGAGAGAGAGAGAGAAGAGAGAGAAGGAGAGAGAGGGAGGGCAGGAGAGAGAGAGGGAAGGAGGGAGGGACGGAGAGAGAGAGGGAGGGAGGGCTCTTCCCAGTGAAATCTGCCAGCTTTTCTCTCTCTGCCCCTGGGCCCTGCAGAGTCAGAGCCCCCTCCTCAGTTGGCTAATGTGGTTTCCCTGTCATTCCAGAATGGCACCTGGCAATGGACTGATGGCTCCCCCTTTGGCTACCAATTATGGAAACAAGGACAACCCAAAAACGTTTTTCGGACCGAGTACTGTATTAAGCTCTCGTCAGGTAAGCTGAGATGGAGGGGAGGGAGCTGTTCCCATAACAAAGACCCTTCTCCCAACCCCCACCCCTTGGCCGCTGATGATCTTTCTCTGACCTCCTGGATCCCTGATCTGCCACAGTCCCACACTCTGTCCAGACAAGGGAGCACAGAAGGTCCACGGGACAAAGCGTTAGAAGTGGAAGCCATCATTCCTCCAAACAGTCAAACCTTATATCGGAATTATTAGGGGGCCATCGGCTCATAATGAAACAAACAAGCTCCATCTTAACCTTGTTCGGAAAAGTCACCGTTGTCACAGGGCCCCTGGCCTTGTGTGGCCGCTTTCCTTGCTTTAATATACTCTCAGATGTCTACCCCGTTGCGGTGAGATAAATCTCAGCCATTTTAGCATGTATAGAAGAGAAATATTACTTCCGGTGATGATGCCGCGCTGATGGCGGCTTTCCTTTAGCTGCCAGCCCTGTGATTGTGTGAAAAGCGCGTGGAGACAGCGAAAATCAGGTGTCCCGCGTCTTTAAAACCTCCTCCTCGGGAAAAGAGGGGGAGGAGAGTTTTCCTCGGGTAGAGGTAGAGTTCCCCTAGACCTGTTGAATTTGATAACAGCTGCAAGGTTATTAGTAGGGCAATATTGGAAGAAGGATTGCTTGCCCACTATAGAAGAATGGACGCTTAAAGTGTCAAATTTAGCAGAAATGCCTAAGATTTCTGCCTGTTTGAAGGATCACTCACAAGAAAGATACATTTCGGTTTGGAGAAGATGGATAGATTATATTCAGAATAAATATGGGACTAAAAAGTTCCATTTGGCCTATGAGTAAAATTTTAGAGTATTATTAGTATTAATAGTTTATTATAGTGAAATTGTTATTAGTTTTAATTATATGATATTATTATTACTTTTAGTATTAGTA
>NW_015398931.1:0-1703 GCF_001527695.2 Protobothrops mucrosquamatus
TTATTTTCCCCACCATGTTCGAAAACACGTTTTTTTAAAAAAAATGTTGCTTGGAAAGTACTGTTTTTCTCCTTAATTTACTTGTTAGAAGATTTAATGACTTCATCAGGTAAGTTCTTACTATTTTAGAGGCCATTCATACTTTATTCAAGCTAATACATTTTATGAAAAAGCATAAAGGTGAACATGTCAAATTCCTCCTGATTTTTTTTATTTTTTTTTTTGCAAACGGGAATGTTAGAGACGAATCAAGGATAAAATCAGTTGTTGGTCAAAAAAGACACCACTAGACTCTTTCCACTATTACAGACTAACCTGGTTCTTGGAAATAAAAATAAGACACATAACCAAGCAAGCCAAAAGCATTTTAAATGCCACGTATTTTTTGCAAATGGGGGTGATCAAGACTCAGAATAATCCAGACACTCAGGAATATGGAAAACATTAATAGTTGACTGAGGAGAATTTGAACTGTGGGGTCCCTGGTGCTCTCTGAGCTTGGTGGTTTTCTTGCAGACGTTTCATGACCCAACCAAGTAAAATTATCAGTGCTAGAAGGGAATAAGTTTAAGGAGAGGGGGAGGAAGAAGGGGACAGAAAGAAAGAGAAAGAATAAGGGGGGAAGGAGGAGGAGGAAGAGGAGAAGGAGGAAGAGAAGGAGAAGAACTGTGGAGTCTTTGGTACTCTCTGGGATTGGATGTTTTCTTGCAGACGTTTCATGATCCAACTAGGGAACATCTTCAGTGTTAGAAGGGAATAAGGAGAGGAGGAGGATTGTGGGGTCCTTGGTCTCTCTGAGTTTGGTTGGTTCTTGCAGACGTTCATGACCCAACTAGGTAACATCATCAGTGCGAATGGATCATGGAGCATTTGCTAGCCAAGAATGAAGCTCAGAGAGCACCAAGGACCCCACGGAATTTGAATTGATACATAAATCTTTGTGGCTCGGGATTGAATTGTGGGGTCCTTGGTGCTCTCTGAGCTTGGTGGTTTTCTTGCAGACGTTTCCTGACCCAACTAGGTAACATCATCAGTGCTAGAAGGGAGGGGGGTTTGTGGAGAGGAGGAGGAGGAGGAAGAGGAAGAGCAGGAGGAGGAGGAGGAAAAAGACGGTGGGGTCTCTCTGAGCTTGGTGGTTTTCTTGCAGATGTTTCTTGACCCAACTAGGTAACATCATCAGTGCTAGAAGGGAGGGGGGTTTGTGGAAAGAAGAAGGAGGAGGAGGAGGACGACTGTGGAGGGAGGGGTCCTTGAGATGCTCTCAGAGGTTGGTGCTTTTCCTGGCAGACGTCTCCTGACCCAACTGGGTAACATCATCCCTACAACCATCCACACAGCTCATGGCAAGCCGCCCAACAGCCAAAGCAACCCGAAGCAGGGCTGCTGCTGCTGCTGCTGCTGCTGCTATTGCTAAACCCGGGGAAAGGCATTCCCACGTTGCAGGGCAGAGCCCAGCCTCCCCCGTCCCCCTCTCTCGGCCTTTGCACCGACACTCACCGGATGAGGAGCTCCAGGAAGACCACGTTGCTGCAGCAGCCCCCGAAGACCAGCCCCACCGCCAGGGCCGCGTGCATCCTGCCCGGGGAAAGAGCACCGGCGCTGCTGCGAGCGCGGAGCCGGCACCCTGCGCGGCGGCCCCGCTTCCTGCCCGAGCCGGATTCGCCCTCCCGCCGCTGTAGTTCTTCAGCCGGCTCCCTGCCGGG
>NW_015398931.1:5501-6785 GCF_001527695.2 Protobothrops mucrosquamatus
ATTATATTATATTATATTATATTATATTATATTATATTATATTATATTATATTATATTATATTATATTATATTATTATTATACCATGCTAATATTGTATTGAATTGTATTCTATATTCTATTCTATTCTATTTTATTCTATTCTATTCTATATATTCTATTCTATTCTATTCTATTCTATTCTATTCTATTCTATTCTAGTAGTCGAGGACTACTAGTATTGCATTCCATTATAATAATAAAATACAGTGTTATCTTGGAACCCAATAGTCCTCCTCCTCCTCCTCCTCCTCCCTCCCACTCCCTTCTAGCACTGATGATGTTCCCTAGTTGGGTCACAAAACATCCGCAAGAAAACCGCCAAGCTCAGAGTGCACCAAGGAGCCCACAAACTCGAGCTGGGGAGCCTTTAACCCTCAACCTTCTGCAGCTATTCTTCATGTTGACTTCCGTGCCAACCAGGGTCCAACTCAGTGCAAGTGGAAACTGCTATTTGGGATCCTGTCTTATTAAAATGTTGCGGGCCCCGCTGATCAAAACTCCATTAAACTTTGAGGAATTTCACAGCGGTTAAATGCAAATATTTGCGTTAGAAATGATGGATCTCTCCCTTCAGTTCAGGTTGAATAACCCCCAAAGGGCTTCGTCCTCCGGGCTCCAAAGGGGTGCCCAGATTAATATATGGGGAGGGGGCCTTGGCCTGCTCTGGGCAGAGAGCCACCAAGCTAATTGCTCGCATATTTTCTCCCTCAAAGCAACTGTCAGAAAGGAGACCCCTTTTTTTAAAATAAAGTCCTGAACGATACCAGCAGTTGCCCGATTCAGCGGAAAGAATTTGCGACTCAGAGCCAGCTGAGAAGAAATGGTTCAGGAAAACTGCCGTGCGCTTTTGATTTCTTCTTCGATCTTTTGGGATCCGCCTAAACATGAGAAAGGGATGGATTCTGTCAGGTGGAGATCAACTCCCAGAAATATAGTTGTGGTTTTACAGTACTATAGACATTTGTGGGTGCGTCCTTGGTGCTCTCAGAGCTGGGTGGTTTTCTTGTGGACGTTTCATGACCCAACTAGGGAACATCATCAGTGCTAGAAGGGGAGTGAGGGAGGAGGAGGAGGAAGTGGAGGAGGAGGAGGAGGAAGAGGAGGAGGAGGAGAAAATGGAGGAGGAGGAGAACTGTGGGGTCCTGGGTGCCCTCTGAGCTTGGTGGTTTCCTTGCAGACGTTTCATGACCCAACTAGGGAACATCATCAGTGCTAGAAGGGGAGGGAGGGAGGAGGAGGAGGA
>NW_015398932.1:0-3496 GCF_001527695.2 Protobothrops mucrosquamatus
CCGATCCCTACTGGGAATCCCTGGCGGTTTGTTGCCAAGTTTGTGTTACCTTTAGCTGCGAAATCCCCACTGCTGCCACAGCCTGGGTGGGGTTTTCCAGCTCGCCTTAAAAGAAGAAACAAGGGAGGGTGGGGGACGTGTAGAGACAGATCCGTCCGGAAGTGGGTGGCAGACAAACTGGAGCCTACAAAGGGTGACCCGATGTCAGGACAGCTGGGCCTCTCCCCCCCCACTACACACACCCCTCTCCCCCCCACACACCCCCTTCAGATGAGTCCACTTGACAGGTGGAAATTAGTCCGGGGGGGTGGGGGGAAAGAAGTGCAGGCTGGACTATTTTTTTCTCTTCCGAAATAAATTTGCTTGTCGTTTCGGTGGTCTCTTGTTTCAGAACATCCGGCTGGACGCAACCCCGCTTCCTTTCCCTACCTGTAGGGACTATTTGAAGGGCTGGAAAAAAAAAGGGACTTACACCCGGCCCTCGCACTTACGACCGGTCCTCGCACTTACGACCGTCGCAGCCATCCTCACGTTCCAGCGATCGAAATGCGGGGAAGCCAGATTGACTTTGCACCCTTCTTGCTAGCTCAACAACTGCAAGGATTCACTTAGCAACTGTGGCGAAGAAAGGTCGCGAAACGGGGCAAAGCTCACTTAACAAAAATGTCTCGCTTAGCGGCGGGAATTTTAGGCTCGGTTGTGGTTGTAGGTCGAGGACTAACTGTGTTTCATTTCCTGACGCATAGGGACTATTCGAAGGGCTGAAAAAAAGTGATTTACATCTGGTCCTCGCACTTACGACCGTTCCTCGAACTTACGTCCGTCGCAGCCATCCTCACGCTCTGGCGATCAAAATTTGGGGAAGCCAGGTTCACTTCACAACCTTCTGGCTAGCTCAACAACTGGTGGGATTCACTTAGCAACTGTGGCAAAAAAAGGTCGCGAAACGGGGCAAAGCTCACTTAATAAAATGTCTCGCTTAGCGACAGAAATTTTAGGCTTGGTTGTAGTCATAAGTCGAGAACTGCCTGTATTTCATTTCCTGCCACATAGGGACGATTTGAAGCACTGAACAAAGTGACGTACAGCCGGTCCTCGCACTTACAACTAGTCCTCGCTCTTATGACCGCTCCTCGCTCTTATGACCATCACAGCATGCTCGTGCTCACATGATCGAAGTTTGGCTGCTTGGCCACTGGCATGGATTTGTGACAGTTGTAATGTCCTGGTGGTCACTTGGATCCTCCCAGCTGGTTTCGGACAAGTGAGGGGGGGGGCTGTTGTCTTATTTTTACAGACACACAGGAAATGCCCCGGGCAGCAGGAAATTGTAATCTGTTCAGAAAAATGCCAATTATTTTGTGGGTTTTTTCCCCCGACGGCCATAAGATTTCTGAAGTCCTCGCAGCTAATAAAAGCACATTTTTTTAAAAAATGAATTTCATTCTTAGCCTTGACAAGAATTTGCCCTGTTCGTTCCTGTTTCTCCTAACCAAAGTTAATAATTCTGGGGTGTCAACATTTGTTTGAAATGGTAATAGGGTTTTCCTGCTTGAGTAGGGGGTTGGACTAGATGACCTCCAAGGTCCCTTCCAACATCATCATCATCATCATCATCATCATCATCATCATCATCATCATCATCATCATCATCATCATCATCATTATTATTATTATTATTATTATTATTATTATTATTATTATTATTATTATTATTATTATTATTATTATTATTATCATCATCATTGCACAGTCAGCCAGATGTTCAGACTGGATTTGGCATTTTGCCTACCTATCGAGTCCTTCCCAAGGACCTGGGATAGGCAGATGTGGATGTTTGATGGTATTACAGATCTCGTCGCAGGATGGAAGCAGTTCCTAGTAAGGCCGCCTTTTGCAATTGACTAATGGTGAATCTGTCAATGCCGATGATGGTGTCCAAGTGGTGCTCCAGTTGTTTTGGGATTGCACCCAAGGTGCCTATGACTATTGGTACTACCCTTGCTTGCTTTTGCCACAGTCTTTCTTTTTGTAGGTATTTGTATTTTGTGATCTTCTCCAGTTCTTTCTCATCTATTCTGCTGCCACGTCCACTATCCAGACTTTTTTGTCTTTCTTATCGACAATTGTTATGTCCGGGGTGTTATGTGGCAGGTGCTATTTTTTTAACGTACTGCCCATGTAGTGTTTTGTCTTCCCATTATTATTATTATTATTATTATTATTATTATTATTATTATTATTATTATTATTATTATTATTATTATTATTATTATTATCATCATCATCATCATCATCATCATCATCATCATCATTATTAGTATTATTATTATTATTATTATTATCCCAGTCCCAGACTTCTGCTCAGGAATGTGCAAATTAATTCCTCTATATCTCGATTTCCTCCCCCCATCCCAAGAACAGCTGCTGGGGAGGGGCGAATGGAAACTGGCCATTTTAAGCCTGAGTTTAGTTGCTGAGATTCAGCCTTTCTTGTCTGGCATTTGGCTGAGCTGTGAAGGGTGCTTTTCAACAGGAAAATCCACCTGGCCTTAGTGGGCGTGGGCGGGAGTGTTTGGGGTGTGTGGGGGGGTCTCCGGTTGCAGAAAAACACCCCCTCCCCCTTTCTCGGCCGGGTGCAGTAATCCACCGCAGAGTTTCAACGGATGCAAACAACTCCTTGTTCTGTGTCCCTGGCCTGGCCCCAGATCTGCCTTGGCACCCCTTGCCAAGGACCCTGGTTGGCCAACTGGTATAAATTAGGCCTTTGTGCAAAGAATCCAGCAGGCAGGACAGAGTCCAGAGGCAATTGGGGGTGGGGGGGGGTGGGGAGGGGAGGGAGAGTCCAAAAGGAAGGGGGGACTTGAGGACAATCAACTAAATAGGAGCCAGCCGTGTGCTGCAGCTGCCAAAAAGGCCAACACAGTGCTGGGCTGCATCAACAGAGGGATAGAATCAAGATCAGGTGAAGTGTTAATACCACTTTACAAGGCCTTGGTAAGGCCACACTTGGAATACTGCATCCAGTTTTGGTCACCACGATGTAAAAAAGATGTTGAGACTCTAGAAAGAGTACAGAGAACAGCAACAAAGATGATTAGGGGACTGGAGGCTAAAACATATAAGGAACGGCTGCTGGAATTGGGTATGTCTAGTTTAATGAAGAGAAGGACGAGGGGGGACAGGATAGCAGCCTTCCAGTATCTCAGGGGCTGCCCCAAAGAAAAGGGAGTCAAGCTATTCTCCAAAGTGCCTGGAGGCAGGACAAGCACCAACGGATGGAAACTAATCAAGGAGAGAAGCAACCTAGAACTAAGGAGAAACTTCCTGACAGTGAGAACAATTAACCAGTGGAACAACCTGCCTCCAGAAGCGGTGAATGCTCCAACACTGGAAGTTTTTAAGAAGAGACTGGACAGCCATTTGTCCGAAATGGTATAGGGCTTCCTGCCTGAGCAGGGGGTTGGACTAGATGACCTTCAAGGTCCCTTCCAAC
>NW_015398932.1:4121-6785 GCF_001527695.2 Protobothrops mucrosquamatus
CTTCCTGACAGTGAGAACAATTAACCAGTGGAACAACCTGCCTCCAGAAGCGGTGAATGCTCCAACACTGGAAGTTTTTAAGAAGAGACTGGACAGCCATTTGTCCGAAATGGTATAGGGCTTCCTGCCTGAGCAGGGGGTTGGACTAGATGACCTTCAAGGTCCCTTCCAACTTTACTATTATTATTATTATTATTACTTCAGCCAAAGAAAGAGACTTTTCATCCAGCAGGAATTTCTAGGTAAGTTTCCATCCAAACAAGCAAGAATTGAATTAGGTCATTCTGGTTGTTTGGATGGGTCCAAAGGAAGAGAAAAAAAACCCCCTCACACTTGGGATCCTGGCTTGAGTCCACCAGGAAGGGTAAACAACCAAGATGTTGAGATTTTGGAAAGAGTGCAGAGAAGAGCAACAAAGATGGTCAGGGGGGCTGGAGGTAAAAACGTACGATGAAGGGCTGCAGGAACTGGGAATGTCTCGTTTAACAGGGAAGGATTAAGAAGAGAGGGACAGAATCAAGATCACGGGAAGTGTTAATATCACTTTATCACACCTTGGTAAGGCCACCCTTGGAATGCTGCATCCAGTTTTGGGCGCCAGGATATAAAAAAGATGTTGAGACTCTAGAAAGAGGGCAGAGAAGAGCCACAAAGATGAACAGGGGACTGGAGGCTAAAACATATAAGGAACGGATGCTGGAATTGGGTCTGTCTAGTCTAGTCTAGTGAATAGAAGGACTAGGGGTGACATGAAAGCAGTGATCCAATATTTGAGGGGGGGGGCACAAAAGAAGAGGGGGGGACACCTCTTCTCCAAAGCACCAGAAGGCAGGACAAGAAGAAATGGATGGAAATTAATCCAAGAGAGAACGAACGTAGAACTAAAGAGAAATTAAGAACAATCAAATAGTGGAATGGCTTGCCTCCAGAAGTTGTGGGTTAGAATAACAAAATTACAGAATAACAGAGTTGGAAGGGACCTTGGAGGTCATCTAGTCCAACCCCCTGCCTGGGTAGGAAGCCCTATACCATTTCAGACAAATGGTTGTCCAATCTCTTCTTAAAAACTTCCAGTGTTGGAGCATTCACAGCTTTAGGAAGCAAGTTGGGTGTTCTGGAGGTTTTAAAGAAGAGATTGGACAGCTATTTGTTTGAAAGGGTATAGGGTTTCCTGCTGGAGCAGGGGGTTGGACTAGAAGACCTCCAAGGTCCCTTCCAACTCTGTTATTCTGTACACACAGCCTCAGTGTCTCAAGGCCAGGAGCCACCGGGATGTCCTACATTATGCTGAGACTCTAGAAAGAGTACAGAGAAGAGCAGCAAAGATGATCAGGGGACTGGAGGCTAAAAAATATAAGGAACGGTTGCTGGAATTGGGAATGACTAGTCTAATGAAGAGAAGGATAGCAGTCTTCCAGTATCTCAGGGTCTGCCCCAAAGAAGAGGGAGTCAAGCTATTCTCCAAAGCACCGGAAGGCAGGACAAGAAGCAACGGAGGGAAACTAATCAAGGAGAGAAACAACCTAGAACTAAGGAGAAATTTCCTGACAGTCAGAACAATTAACCAGTGGAACAACCTGCCTCCTGAAGCGGTGAATGCTCCAACACTGGAAGGTTTTAAGAAGAGACTGGACAGCCATTTGTCCGAAATGGTGTAGGGTTTCCTGCCTGAGCAGGGGGTTGGACTCGATGACCTCCAAGGTCCCTTCCAACTTTGTTATTATTATTATTATCCTTGCCTGCCAATCTCTAACTGCCTTTCCCTCATTGGGTGGGTTTGCACCAGATACAGCAGGTTCTCGACTGAAGTCCACAACTGAGATCAGAATTTTCTGTTGTTAAGCAAGGCAGTTGTCAAATGAGTCACACCCAATTTTACAACCTTTTTGCCACAGTCGTTCAGCAAATCAACGGCCGTTGTTAAACGAATTGTGCAATCGTTGATCTAATGGGCTTCCCCCGTTGACTTTGCTTGTTGGAAGCTGGCTAGCTAGGCGGATCACAAACGGTGACTACATGATCCCAGGAGGCTGAAATTGTTGTAATCGCCAAGCACCCAAATTTGGATCACGTGAGCGCGGGGATCCTGCATCCATCGCAGGACCTGTCGGTCGTAAGTCCCCTTTTTAACGCCGTTGCAACTTCGAACTAAACAAATGCTTGTAAGTCCAGGGACCGCCCTGATGCATTCTCTCAATAAATCATAAATAAATAAAAGCACATATTTTTTCACTTTTTTTTTTTTAAAAAAAGCCGTTTTTCCCCTTTCACGATGTATTTTTATCATAATTATCTTTGTTTTGTTTACTCTTCTTTTACAAGCAATGAAAAATCTTTTCTTTTTTAAAAAAAAAATCCTTGGCCTACCGCATTGTTTAAAAAGCAATAAATAACCGAATGCATAATTTTATTTGCTCTTTGACTCCCAGCAACCACAACACTTTTCTTAAAACACACACACACAAACACACACACACACACACATATATCTATACTACCAGGTGGCCAGTAGGAATGTCACACCAAGAATCTGGACAGACCACAAATCTCTTCGCTGTGACTTGCCTGACCCACCTGGATTTGTGCTGGTTTCAGGTGAGTGTGATCACAGACGTTTTGTGTATGTGTATATGTGTGTGTGTGTGTGTGTATTTGCACCAAGGC
>NW_015398933.1:0-6785 GCF_001527695.2 Protobothrops mucrosquamatus
AGGACGTGCTGATAAATTGTTAAAACAGTTCTTATGATAGGTGGCAGAAGAAACGGAGAATAAAACCCCAAGTATTAGTATAACATACTATGCTGACTTTCCTCTATGAAATC
The DNA here is from genome assembly GCF_001527695.2 of Protobothrops mucrosquamatus. NCBI lineage: Eukaryota > Metazoa > Chordata > Lepidosauria > Squamata > Viperidae > Protobothrops > Protobothrops mucrosquamatus. The sequence continues at coordinate 114 of NW_015398933.1, forward strand.
CAACACATTCTTTGCAGGTACCTATTTCTGCATAGGTAAATTTTGGTCTTCCCAGCTAGATTTAGCATATAAAGTTAAAACTGTGCTAAAGTATAACAGGCAGAAGGAATAATCTCGAGAAACAAGAGGAAGAGCCACAACCAAGACAAAGTTCAGATAAGAGAAATCTGAATCTGGAACAGGAATGTAATTTGAGAAAGTGTTTGAGACATGACACACTTCACAAAGATAAAGGGAGGGAGGGGAGAAGTGATTCCGACCTCAAAAATTCTGTTACTGTAACTTTATAATAAAAGTAGTATTAGCATTCATAACTTTGATTTCCTAGCCTAGCTACTGTGAAGGACTGAGATAAAGCTACAAAGGTATTTTGTGTGTCAGCTGCTACAATAAAATGTGGTTCAGTTAACCTAATTATATGGACCAGTATTATCTAGTCCAGATGTTATCAAGACTGAGGAAACAATTGGCAGAGATTTATATGATTTGTCAGCACGTTTTTGTTATATTAACACGAGAACTCTGAGTTATAATTAACATTGCTAAAGAGTTATATACAAAATTTAACAGTACTCAACACATGCACACCATAAATGGTTTAATCTATTCTGGCCTGCCAAGCAAAGATGTACGTATGCATATGTGTTTGTGCATACATACAAACAATGCCAGTTGTAAAAAGTGACTCATTCAAACATTTTCAAGGAATATTCTTTTATTACTTAAAATACAATTCTTTTGAGCAATGGTAAGATAAACACCACCTACTTTTCTCTGAGGCATGGATTATGCCACAATCTGAGAATACCATCTAACATATTTACATTTGCTATTAATTAATTACTTTGTAGTTTTGTTTATCAAGATTTCCTACTAAACTACACTTGTTATTTGCCATTCATACTAAAATATTTGGAGGACAAAAACAATACACTTCTTAACTGCATTAAGCATAGTAGTGTTAGACTCTTGTATTTATCAAATTATGAATGAGATTGAACAATTATTTCTCAATTACATTGAAACCTGAAGATACATAAAGAAAAAAAAACATTTAATATACAGTGCAGACATCTAACTTTGCACAACAGACTGATTCCAGACTTTTTCTCCATTTCCAAATCCAGTTAATCTAGTTAATCCATTTATGATGAAAGGGAGCAAATAAGACACAGCGTGCTAGGCAAAGACTCAATAAGGAGAACAGTCAGAAAAACAGCCCCATCAGCGTCATTCTGGGCTCATAGACTGACAGACAGTTTATATTAGCTTGAGTTCTGGATTTATGCCTGGTTTATGAAATGCCTTCCGTTTAACTCATTCTTCTGTTTGCAAAATTGGAATCTAAAGGAGAGAATTATTTCAAAAGCTATCTTCTACATTTTATTTACTTTATTTATTTATCTCCCAAGTACAAAAATGTTGTACTTGGGAATTCTGCATCTTCGTTCCTAACTGCAAGAGTTCTAAGAGGTCTAGCAATTTTGAATCCTAAACATAACCAATTGAAATAGGATAACAAAGCCACTGACATGTTATTTACATTGTACAAAAGGGTTGTACAATATATCTTAGATTTTCTGGATGTGCCTCATTTCTATCTTCTTAGAACTAAAGTCTGATTGGATTTTTAAAGGCCAAATAACTTTAAGGCTGTTATCAAGTTTCCTCTGATGTTTTCCCTTGGTTGATTTGCAGCAAAAAATTCAGAGTGTGAAACAAGAGTTGACAGACAGAATTTGCTCTGGATAATAATGATAATAATGATGATGATGATAGTCCAGCCCCCTGCTCAGGCAGGAAACCCTATACCATTTCAGACAAATGGCTGTCCAGTCTCTTCTTAAAAACGTCCAGTATTGGAGCATTCACAACTTCTGGATTAATTGTTCTAACTGTCAGGAAATTTCTCCTTAGTTCTAGGTTGTTTCTCTCTTTGATTAGTTTCCATCCATTGCTTCTCGTTCTGCCTTCAGGTGCTTTGGAGAATAGCTTGACTCCCTCTTCTTTGTGGTAGCCCCTCAGATATTGGAAAACTGCTATCATGTCACCCCTCGTCCTTCTCTTCATTAAACTAGACATACCCAATTCCAGCAACCGTTCCTTATACGTTTAAGCCTCCCATCCCCTAATCATCTTTGTTGCTCTTCTCTGTACTCTTTCTAGAGTCTCAACATTTTCTTTACATCATGGTGACCAAAACTGGATGCAGTATTCCAAGTGTGGCCTTACCAAGGCATTGTAAAGTGGTATTAACACTTCACGTGATCTTGATTCTATCCCTCTGTTAATGCAGCCTAGCACTGTGTTGGCTTTTTTGGCAGCTGCAGCACACTGCTGGCTCATGTTTAAGTTGTTGTTGTTGTTGTTGTTGTTGTTGTTATTATTATTATTATTATTATTATTATTATTATTAGTGAAATCATCTTTGTTGCTCTTCTCTGTACTCTTTCTAGAGTCTCAACATCTTTTTTTACATCATGGTGATCAAAACTGGATGCAGTATTCCAGGTGTGACCTTACCAAGGCATTGTAAAGTGGTATTAACACTTCTACCCCTCTGTTAATACAACCTAGCACTGTGTTGGCTTTTTTGGCAGCTGCAGCACACTACTGGCTCATATTTAAGTGATTGTCCACTAGGACTCCAAGATCCCTCTCACAGTTACTACTATTGAGCAAGGTACCACCCATACCTGTACATTTGGTTTTTCTTGCCTAAATGTAGAACCTTACTTTTTTCACCACTGAATTTCATTTTGTTAGATAACGCCCAGTATTCAAGTCTGTCCAGATCCTCCTGTGTCTTAAGCCTATCTTCTGGAGTGTTGGCTATTCCTGCCAGCTTTTTATTGTCTGCAAATTTGATGAGTTCCCCATCTATCCCCTTGTCCAAGTTGTTGAAGATGTTGAAGAGCACTGGGCCCAGAACAGAACCCTGGGGCACCCCACTACACACTTCCCTCCATGTAGATGTGGTTCCATTGAGGACCACATGCTGAGTACGGCCGGTCAGCCAACCATCTGGTGGTGATGCTGTCTAACCCATATTTTTCTATCTTATCTGTCTTATCTTTCTAGAGTCTCAACATCTTTTTTACATCGTGGTGACCAAAACTGGATGCAGTATTCCAAGTGTGGCCTTACCAAGGCATTATAAAGTGGTATTAACACTTTATCCCTCTGTTAATGCAGCCTAGCACTGTGTTGGCTTTTTTTGGCAGCTGCAGCACACTGCTGGTTCATATTTAAGTGATTGTCCACTAGGACTCCAAGATCCCTCTCACAGTAGTAACTGTGTACTACAGTACACAGTTACTACAGTACACAGTACACAGTACTACAATTGAGCAAGGTACCACCTATACTATACCTGTGCATTAGGCGTGTCTTGCCTAAATTTAGAACCTTACTTTTGGATACTTAAATGGATAATATTTCGACCTTGGTTAGCATTAAGGAACCACTTCTATCTCTCTTTCATCCAAAAGGTTTTTTGAGTGATATTGTATGAAGAATTCTATATAAAGTGTCAGCTGATTATATTTTCTATAGACAAACTTCATTTCTGATAAAAAGAAAATCATTGCATATATATTTCTAGTGTACCTAAAAGTCTAATTTCCACTCCAATTCAAAGTTTATTACAATTTCAGACATGTTAAGGCCCTACTTCTACTCTAATCTTTTAGCCAGCATAATATACAATAATAATTTTGCTGAAAAGAAAGCAAACCAAAGAGATTGTGCACATACAGGGACAACTGATAGCACCTGCTAATCTAAAATAACCTAGAAAAAGATGCAGCTGTTTTAAGGATTTGAAGAGAGGTGCTTCATTCATGCTCCCAGGCAAAAAGTTGTTTTGTAGGTCAGAATCCACCTCCAACACTCCAAAGTCAGGTATATGAAGCATAATTGCTTTATGCAGTATGTATCTGGTATCATACAGATTTGATGCCTTATATTTTCATCTAAGGAAATACTTCAAGTAAGCACCAATTTGTTCTAACTTATATAGCAGATGTTATCAGATAAATTTATCTCACTCCTGAGGATTGTTATAATATAAAGCAATACTGTAGATGCCAATATCCTCAAGGTAAAAGCTCCTTTGTTCATATTAGTGCATAGGAATGCAGGGAAACATACCTCCAAGTTATTTTTGAGATAGGAACAAAGTCATCTGCCGGGACTATGGACTAAGTAAATCGTATTTGGTTTGGCAAGTGAATTAAGCAAAATTGTGTGAATTTTTTTATTAAAAGCTGTTAAGAAAGCCGCACTCAGAATTCAGTACTCCTAAGTTTAATAGGAACTATACCTAGGATTATAGCTATGCCCCACAGTTTTTGTTTAATGTAGAATTTGGTCCTTTTTAAGACCAAAGTTTTAAATCTAAAAATAAAATCCTTGTCAAATATGTTTAAGTTACGCCCTACCAGATATTCTATGCCACTTATCAGAGTGACAAACTAGTTTAAGAGTTTTATTATGCATGGTTATAAATGTTGCTCACAGGGAATTAACATTCCCTTTAAGTAATTCTGAATGTCATTTTATATTCATAAAAGAGCTGTTTTGCTTCCTGTTACATTAAAAAGTTAAACATTCTAATTTAACAAACTTGATCCATTATATATTTTAAATAAATGTTAATAACAGCAACATTAATATATCTTTTCTAAACTGTAGCTATTTTAACTATTGTTTGGCCAAATATTTTGTTTCTATGGCATTTCTGTAAAATAAATTCTGATCCTAAGCAAAATCTACCCTTCCCCCCCTCCCCTCCCTCATATATTGACCTATGCTTGGTTGATTTAAAATCAACAAAAGGCAACATCACTTGAGGCTTCAGCAGAATTTAATACATGAATCCTATTGCTACATACATAATCATGATTCTATTTCAATAAAGGAATCCAAAGGTCAAAATTAATTATGGTGAATGTCCTCACCATAAAGCACTGCAAAAGTGATTGCTATAATTTATTTTCCCAGTCCTCTGCATTGTCAAATGAGTGGAGATGGGGTAGTGAAAATTCCTTGTCTTAGAGCAGGGGTCTTCAAACTCGGCCCTTTCATGACTTGTGGACTTCAACTCCCAGAATTCCTCAGCCAGCTGGCTGAGGAATTCTGGGAGTTGAAGTCCACAAGTCATAAAAGGGTCGAGTTTGAAGACCCCTGTCTTAGAGACTTTCAATTACAATCTTTTTTCTGATGAGCATGACAGTTTGCTTGCTTGCTCGGACTTTGATCTGTCCTTAGGATAACACACACCCATTCTATTGCTGGTTCACTGATATAGCGCTGTGACTTTCTGCCTTTGGTTCTTTGACCCAGCTTAAATTCTCTGACTTTTTTTTTTGGTTCCTCTTTTATTCAATGCTATAGTTAGCTCCCCCCATCCCCCTGCCCATAATTAGTGACAACTTTTTATTCTTTGTGGTTTGGATTAAATCTGTTTTCTGTTCCTTTTGGGGTATTTTGATTTAGATTTAAGAATCTGCAAGTTTTATTTTCCTTTCACCTTTGTGACTGCCAATCTACCTCATTCTTCCTGAACTTGTCACAAGGTTGCCTTGAGCACCTGCAATAATCCTTCAGTAGAATTGATTTCTCTCACTAGAAGCCAAACATTTGACTTGAATAGATAAGATCCTTGCTTCAGATATAAGAACTTTCATTAATATGAAAAGCAGTTTCCGGCAGGCTAAATTCTAGTTGCCTGCATGTCCCGAGGTTTGAATCTGAAGAATCATTTTCTTGCTCTTTTGTAATGTATTTTAAGGTTTCTCAACATGGCCAATTGGTTGCATCTGCACCTTGTTTACAAGACAGTTCTTTCCCAACCTCTTTGCTTTCCACCTTTCCACCCATTATACTGTAGCACTCCCAAGTCTCATTTCATTAGATTTTTTGCTACTAACTGCATTTGGATTTTATCAGATATGCACATTAGTTATATTTTTAACATTTTATTTCCTAACTTTTTCATATATAACAGCCATACTGAGTCCAGAGAAGCACATTAAAGGCCATGTGCTAGCAAAGGGAGAAGCAACTAAACCCAAAGCAGAACAGGCATCCCACTTAGGCACTTATCCCCATATGCACTTCTTAAATGCATATGTTCAAACTATTGCACCATTGCACTCATTTCACATGCTAGTAAAGTTATGCTTAAAATCTTACAAGCTAGACTCCAGCAGTATGTGGATTGAGAATACCAGAAGTACAGGCAGGATTTCGAAGAGGCAGAGAAACTAGAGATCATGGAGAAAGCTAGGGAGTTCCAGAAAAACATCTACTTCTGCTTCATTGACTATGCTAAAGCCTTTGATTGTGTGGATCACAACAAATTGTGGCAAGTTCTTAAAGAGATGGGAGAACCAGACCATCTTATTTGTCTCTTGAGAAATCTATATGCGGGTCAAGAAGCAACAGTGAGAACTGGACACGGAACCACCGATTGGTTCAAAATTGGGAAAGGAGTCCGGCAAGGCTGTATACTGTCGCCCTGCCTATTTAACTTATATGCAGAGCACATCATGAGAAAGGCAGGGCTAGATGAATCAAAAGTTGGAATTAAGATTGCCGGGAGAAATATCAACAACCTAAGATATGCAGATGATACCACTCTAATGGCAGAAAGTGAAGAGGAACTAA
>NW_015398934.1:0-3605 GCF_001527695.2 Protobothrops mucrosquamatus
CCGACCTACGTACAGTTGCGGACCTGCGCCTTTTTCGCCGAGCCCTGAAGGCTCATCTATTCCGTGCGGCCGGCCTGGCGTAGTTTGATTATGTTTTAGTGGGGGTTTTGTATGGGGTATTTTTAGAGCAGGCCTGTTATTTAATTTGATTTTAGACAGAAATTTGTGTATATTTATTGTGGTTTTTATTATCGCCTGTATATAAATTCAATAAATAAATAAATAAAATAATAGGAATTATTTTTCTGTACCTTTTCATTCCTGATACAAAGACCTGATCTCTTTGTTTTGGAAAGGTATAAAAGGTGGAAGACATCTTTCCTGGTTGTTGCCTTCATCTCTCTACCAGCCACGAAGAGAGATGGGGTCACCCAACTCTATTTTGATCAAAATAAAAGTTGTTTGCTTGCTGAAACCTCGGCTCAGGAGTTTCTTTGGCTCTTTTAAATTCCTGAGTAATGCTGGGACAATTGTGAGGCTAAGTTGAAAACCTTACAGTTTGATAGCGCCCAATGTTCAAGTCTGTCAAGATCATTCTGTATCTTTTAATCCACTAACTCAAAACAATGAAAGCTAAATTTCAGTTAGAGGTTAGTGAAAATAAAGTTGCAATTTTTTGAAGTTCACTTCAGGGAAGACACAGGTAGAATTCCATTATGAATGGGTTTTCCATTTCAAATATGTTCTTGAGGTTTACATTAATTCTGGATGTCATTCTCAAATAACTTTTTATTGATGTAAGAAAATCAGCAAATTTTATTGGAATACATTTAAGTGTTAAAAGAAGAGAGGGATATTTCACTTTAAAAATTAAATATTTTTAATTAATCCATTTAGCATTTAAAACTGAAATGAATAGGTGAGTTGCTTAGAATTTCCAAACAGAAATACAGTGAGATTTGAGTAGACTAAAGATTCTGAAGAAAAAAATTGCATATTGTGAATGGTATATTTTGCAGAGAGAGGTTTTTTCCCCTTAAAAATTCATTATCTGTTCAACTAAGATGGTAGGAACATCATATTTGATTGCTGATGTTTTTTGCATTGCCGGCTGAGGGAAGCCTGACACAGCTTTCTGAAAGTCAGCTGTGTTTGGGGAATGTGATACAGAAAACATTAAGACAGCATACCATATAACAACAGATACTACCACTTGTTTGTGCTGCAGTGAAGGGAACATACATAAAGCTCCATTGTAAGGACCCACTTCAAACCCACATCTTAAGAAAGCAGAACTCTTGGAGACAATTTCTTCCAACAGGAACTTTTATTAAGAGTAGTTGATAGCAGGCATAATAGACAGGATCTGAGATTTCCCACTCAGAGTGATAGATTAAGGTATCCCCAACTTAGACCCCACCCCATAGTCCGCCCATCCGGTATGGGATGGCCAATCCCCAGGTGTTAAGTCCATCGTGGGAAAAGGGGAGATAACATTGGCCCATCTCCAGTTCACGCAGCGATGGTCAGCGGCTTCTTCACACCTTCCTCTGAGAGCGTAGAAATAAACCAGGCACTGGGTTACATTCCTTATTTCCTCCCTTGTTCTAACTGACAGTTTAGGAAGATAAAGTTCAGAGAAAGACATAGCGCAGGAAGCAATTTGTTACATTGTAGCGAGCAGCGGACACAGAGGCAATAAACAAAGCAAAAGGTTACATTGTAGCGAATAGAGGAAGCAAAAGCAATAACCCTGCAGGCACGTCCCCCCTCCCCCTTGGGAGTATGGCAGAACCCAGGGAAAGGTGAGGTTTGGTTTTAAGTAAGAGGGGATAGATAGAAATGAAATAGAAATGGGTTCTGACATCCATGTTCAATATCAAAAGCTAGTTCACATACATCGTGTCACAAGTCATAATATGGTTCTTAGCTTAATATAGTGTGGGATTCCATCTATTATGGTTTAGGATTATGTACAGACCAGATTAAGATGCTGGTTAAGAAGTTGGATTAGGATATTCCATATTTAAGTCTACCTATAGAAATTCATTGGGTAACTTCAGACCAACTTACTGCATAGGGTTGTTCTGGATTAAAGCAAAGGGAATTTTTTCTGTAAGCCATTCTAAGCTCCTAGAAAAGAAGTCGTTAACCTGGGTTCCACAGACCCACGGGGCAGAGTGGCTTCCAGCCCGCCAGGGCAGAGTGGCCTCCTGCTCTCCCTGCCCCAGCAGTTGATGAGTTATCCCATGCAGCTAATTGTCCCTAGCAGGATAGCAACCGGGGAGATTTGTTCTGCAGGGAATTGCCACCAGTGCAAGGCAGCGGGGGACGAGGGGAGGGGGAGGGCCAGTGGCAGAGGGATGCCTGAGGTGTGGAACCAGTGATGGTGCATTGGGGGTGTGGGGCCCACAGTGGGTTGGCTGGGGTGGGGGGCTTGCAGTGGGTCAGCTGGGGCAGTGGGACCATGGTGAAGTGGCAGTGGCAATGTGGTCATGGCCAATTGTCCTAGACCCCCCAGCCAAAGTAGTTTCATAGAATCATCAAAGAGCATAACAATAGTGGAATTATTTTTTATAGAGTTTCACATGTTGGAAGAAATACTTCACCAGGCTTGTGACATTCCAGAGTGTCAATAATAACATTGGCTACATATCTTCCATTTACATCACTTGTTTCATCTATGGAAACCCATACTTTATTGCTGTCAACAGCAGATCTTATCTTTCCTAAAGCATCTTCATAGCAGGCAGAGATGTATTTTTTCCTTGGAGGTGATTCATTTTGAATCAGGTAACTGGTATACTTCTCAAAAAAATGCCTGAGGTTACCACTACCTAATTTTGTTAATGGAATATTTAAAGTAACCATCATTGTACAGAGATCTTTACAAAATGCTGACTGGGTATTTGATGAACCTGCTGTCAATACTGCTAACATCTGATGTTCTTGTTTGACAATATATGAAGATGCAGACATTTTCTATTTAACCTGTGTATTATGTTTAGAGTTAAAATTAGATAGTGCTGGAAGGGAGGGGGGAAGAATGTACTTGGGGACTAGTTAGCCATAACAATATTTCAGTAGGGTGTTTTTCAAGGTTAGTTGTAATAAGAGGAGATAACGGGAGGAAGGTTCACACTTCAAACTAATTGGAGAATGTGATTAATGACTGTTAAATGAAGGAGTGAGTTATGCTTTGTTACGGTGTGTTGGGGGAGGAGAATTCAGATTTTTGCTTCTCTATGTACGTGCCGAAGCTATGTTGCAATTAAAAGATTCTTTAAGGTAAACAATGCCTCAAAGTTCTTTGAAGAGCTTCTTCTTTCGGAACCATGACAACTGCAGTCAAAGAAGCAGCTCCTTTGAAAAGGAGACATTGCCTGTTCTCAATGAAGTTAAATCCTGCTAAACAACTCTTGTGTTTCACAGTGTCACAATGTTGTTGAATATTAAAATGCTTTGGGGCTGATAACTTCACACAATTTCCAAAATATCACCATCACTACTGAAAATCTGCTCCCCAAATTCCGTAATTTCACACTCGCTGAACATCTGCTTTTAGGCATGTTGAAATCAGATGACTCCACCACCTCAAACACACACAAATAATAATAAGAAAATAATAATAAGAAAACAAAACAGGCAAATTCTCACTTTCTTTT
>NW_015398934.1:5489-6784 GCF_001527695.2 Protobothrops mucrosquamatus
GCTCAGCAGCAGATAAAGTCCTAGAATAATAAGCCACAGGGACCTGAGTCCCATCAGCCGTCAAATGGCTAAGTACAGCCCCCACACCGTAGGGGGAGGCATCACAAGCCAGACACACTGGCAACTGCTCATTGAAATGAGCCAACACCGCATTGGATGTAAGCAAGGCTTTAACCTCATTGAAACTGGCCTCATGGACTTTGGTCCAGCGCCAACAAGCATTTTTGTCAAGAGGTCTGTGCAAAGGTTCAGCAATAGCAGCTTTATGAGGTAGAAAAGCATGATAAAAGTTCAGTAAACCCAAAAAGGCTTGCAACTCGCCCTTAGACTTGGGGCTTGGAGCCTTCTGAATAGCTTTGAGCTTAGCATCCAACGGGTGGATACCCTGAGCATCTATCCTGAATCCAAGGAAATCAGTGGAGTGCACACCAATCTTACATTTGAACTGTTTTAATTTAAGGCCTGCTCTTCAGAAACGAAGCAAAACAGCCCTTAACCTCTCAGCCAGCATTTGTGGAGAGTCTCCTGCGATGAGAACGTCATCAAAATAAGAACACACGCCAGGAATACCCCTCAGGGTGTTTTCCATTACACTCTGAAAAATGCCAGGAGCGACATTCACCCCAAACTGTAACCTCTTCACCTTGAAAGCCCCACGATGGGTGACAATAGTTTGGGCCTCAGCTGCTGCATCAACAGGCAGCTGTTGATATGCTTGAGCCAGATCAAGCTTAGCAAAAAAATTTCCCTCCTTGAGAGAAGCCAGAATGTGGCTCACTACAGGCACAGGATAAGCATGTTGCTGTAGGGCCTTGTTTAGTGTGCACTTGTAGTCAGCACAAATCCGGATGTCCCCGTTTGCCTTTAAAGGCGTTACAATGGAGGTTTCCCACGGGCTGGAATCTACAGGCTCTAGAATGCCTTGCTGGAGCAACTTGTCCAGTTCAGCGTCAATCTTACTCTTAAGAGCAAATGGTACTCTCCTAGGTTTAACCCTGATGGGCTGTACCGTTGGATCTAGTTTTAGTGAAACTGGAGGTCCAGTATAGGACCCTAGTTCAGAACTGAACACATCTGCAAACTCCTTGCATACGTTTGCAAGGGTCTCTGTTTGCAACTTATGTAGCCCTGTTACTTGTATTCCCAAGGCCTCAAACCAATCGAGTCCAATGAGACTCGTTCGCTCACCCCCCACAACCAACACGTCTAGGGGGCCTGCAAAATTCTTATACTGTACCTTAAGGGTGGCCTCCCCCTTAACGCACACTTGAGAATTTTGGAAATCCGTAAGGATT
>NW_015398935.1:0-4029 GCF_001527695.2 Protobothrops mucrosquamatus
TCGAAAAAAAAAAAAAAAAAAAAAGCATCAGGAGGCTTTGAAAAAGGCAATTGGAGAAGCCCCCTCAATCAAAAGGTTTCGCGGCCGATGAGCGATGGGCTAAGTAGTCGGTGAGTCACGGCGGTTCTGCCTAGTAACCAATGGATCATTAGCATGTCAGCAGGAAAAGGCAGGCAGGCAGACACAGGCCGCCTACATGCTTCCCTGCGTATGTGACAGGCAGGTTTTTCAACACAGGAAGTTGAACATATATGCAATCCGGCTGACTCGCCTTCAAACGGAGCCTCAACCGGCGAATGATGCTTCCCTGGACCAGATAGAACGGGGATCTTCCAACTTGGCCCTTTGATGACGTGTGGACTTCAACTCCCAGAATTCCTCAGCCAGGCACGCTGGGAGCTGAAGTCCACAAGTCATCAAAGGGCCAAGCTGGAAGACCCCTGAGATAAAACAAGGAAGAACATTTCCAGATGCCTTTGGAAACTGACCAATGAAGAGAGAAGCAACCTAGAACTAAAGAGAAACTTCCCAACAGTGGAAACAACCGGTGGAACTACCTGCCTCCAGAAGCGGTGAATGCTCCAACACTGGAAGTTTTTAAGAAGAGACTGGACAGCCATTTGTCTGAAATGGGTATAGGGTTTCCTGCCTGAGCAGGGGGTTGGACTTGATGACCTCCAAGGTCCCTTCCAACATCATCATCGTCACCATCATCATCATCATCATCATTATTATTATGGATCATCGCAGTCAGCCAGATGTTCAGACTGGATTTGGCATTTTGTCTACCTATCGAGTCCTTACCAAGGACCTGGGATAGGCAGATGTGGATGTTTGATGGTATTACAAATATCGTCGCAGGATGGAAGCAGTTCCTAGTAAGGCCGCCTTTTGCAATTGACTGATGGCTATTATTATTATTATTATTAATAATAATAATAATAATAATAATAATAATAATATCATCATCATCATCATACAGTCAGCCGCACAGTTGCAGAAAGGGCCCTGTGAAAAGTGGAATAGAACAGAGCTGGAAGGGACCCTGGAGGTCTTCTAGTCCAGCCCCCTGCTCAAGCAGGAGAACCTATACCATTTCAGAGAAGTAGCTCCAGTAGTCCTTGACTTACAGGCATTCGTTTAGCGACCATTCGAATTTACAGCAGTGCTGAAAAAAGGGACTTAAGATCCTTTCTTCACACTTACGACCGTTGCATTTCTCACTTAGCAGCATAAATTTGGGGCTGGTCAATTGTGGCCATAAGTTGAGGACTGCCTGTATTTACGACGCCCGCGGGATGGCAACTAGCCACCTTCCCCGCCGGCTTCCAACAAGCCAAGTCACTCCGGGGTAAGCCAGGTTCGCTGAACGACGGTACGATCCTCTTAAACAACTGCGGCAATTTGCTTAACGGCCATTGCAAAAAAAAAAAAAAAAGGTCGTAAAATTGGGCAGGGCTCACTTTACAACTGTCTTGCTCAGCCCTGGAAATTCTGATCCCAGTTGTGCTCGTAAGTCGAGGACCACCTGTCCAGCCGACAGCCCGCCGTCCCTGATGAGCACTCTTTGAGGACGGCCTGCACGCCAGCCGCGGAGGCACGTCGCCGATGTCTCAGCCGGCCCAAACTTAATTAGTTTTTTTAATCAGAATGTCACAGAGTACTTTATCAAATGCTTTGCAGAGTCAGAGGTTTGCCCTGATCTGGGAAGGAAGGTGCCTCATCAAAAGCGAAATAATAACGGGGAGGCCTGCTTCGTGATAAATTAACGGCGACTGTTAATAACCGCCGTGTGAGAGCGGGCATCGAGAACAGATAGGCCATTTCTTCTCCTGGCAGACTCTCGTGCAACCGCAAACGGGAAGGGGGGGTTGGCATTTTAGCGGAAGGGATGACTCTGCCGATGTTTGTGGCGTGGGCCAAACTAAAGACAAAGCAAAGATGGATAGGATAGGACAGTGATGGCGAACCTTTTAGAGACCGAGTGCCCAAACTGCAACCCAAAACCCACATGTATCATCGGGTGCCAGGTGGGCGTGGCCCACTGGGTGGGCGTGGCCGCAATGGTAACGGCAGACTGGGTGGGACTAAAAAGTTCAATCAATCAATTCCAACTTTGTGAGATCTTTCCCCCCCCCCTGCAAGAAGTTGAAATTGATTGATTGATTGAACCTTTTTTTGTTTTTGCACACGGCGGCGGAGGCCTAAAGCGAAAAGGTTTTATAAAACCCAGCCAAAGGCCTAGGACTGGGGTGACGGCGCGCGTGCCCACAGAGTGGGCTCTGCGTGCCACCTGTGGCACGCGTGCCATAGGTTCGCCACCACGGGGATAGGATATAAAGAATAGGAATAGAATAGAATAGAATAGAATAGGAATAGAAATGGAGAATAGAAATAATAGAATAGAATAGAATAGAATAGAATAGAAATGGAGAATAGAAATAGAACTAAGAATAGAATGAAATGAGAATAGAATAGAATAGAATAGAATAGAATAGAATAGAATAGAATAGAATAGAATAGAATGAGTTGGAAGGGACCTTGGAGGTCTTCTAGTCCAACCTTGCTCAGGCAGAAAACCCTAGACCATTTCAGATAAATGGTTGTCCAATCTCTTCTTAAAAACCTCCAGTGTTGGAGCATTCACAACTTCTGGAGGCGAGTAGAGTAGAGTAGAATAGAATGGAATGGAATAGAATAATATGGACTGGAATAGAATAGAATAGAGTAAGGAATAGGATAGAATAAGGAATAGGATAGAATAAGGAATAGAATAGAATAAGGAATAGAATAGAATAAGGAATAGAATAGAGTGGGCATTTAAATTTCATTTTTGATGTGTGCCGTTGTGCCCACAATAAAAAAAAAATGACAATAAAGGTTATCTGAATAGAATAGAATAGAGTAGAGTAGAGTAGAATAGAACAGAACAGAATGTAGAAAAAGAATAGAATAGTATATAGAGAATAGAATACAGTAGCATAGCATGGCTGGCTGGAGAATTCTGGGAACTGAAGTCCACACATCTGAAAGTGGCCCAGGTTTCAGAAACCTGGACTGCCAGCTGCTGACGGATTCCCTTTGAAAGACATCCTTCTACGCTTCAAGAAATGGAAGCTTGGACCCTCAGGAATTTGGTGAATATCCCAAAACTTGAGGAAGAGGAAGAGCTGAGAAGACCCCCTGGGCACAGGAAAGCTCCAGCGTGACCTTTTGGAACCTGTGGGCTTATTTTTTTTAAAAAAATTATTTATTTAGTCGTAGTGCCCACCAAGATTCGGCTGGGTAGCTGAAGAATTAAAAGAGATAAATAAGATTGTGCTCCAGACCCCGAACGGTTGTAAGCTAAGATAGGCAAAAAAAAAGAAAAAAAACACCACCTTCCAAAGCATGACTAAGGGAGTTAAATTGGGATTCTATAACACACAGACATTTTAAGAGTTTTTTTTTTAAAATTTTTTTTAAGGAGATCCTGGAAACGATACACCGCCTATGGTCCTGATGCTTTCCATTCTAACTTCTCCCAGAAGCTTCTGCCTCAGTTTATCTTTAGCGTCCAGTTTCGATAGGATTGACAGTTGCGACCATTTGACGGTTTCAGCGGTCGTTCCCACCTGGGCTACGTAGTTCAGGTCGCGTCGACTTAACATTCGTTTAGTGACCGGTCGAACATACCCTGAAAAAAAGTCACAAAGGACCATTTTCCAATCTTATAACCGTTGCAGCCTCCCCAGGGCCACGTGGTCAAGATTCTGACGCTTGGCAGAACTGACCCGTACTTACGACGGTCGCATCGTCCCCGGGGGTTCACGTGGTTCCCCTTTTGCAGGCTTCTGACCGGCAAAGTCCATGGGGGCAAGGCCGATTCACAACAACCGTGTTCCTAGCACCTGCAGTGATTCGCTTAATGACGGCGGCAGGAAAGGTCGTAAACTGGGGCAAAACCCACTTAACAACGGAGATTTTAAACCTGAACATTTTTTTTTATTAGCTATAATGCCAGAAAAGACTAACAAACAAAGCTTATAC
>NW_015398935.1:4965-6784 GCF_001527695.2 Protobothrops mucrosquamatus
AACTACTAGAACGCGCAGAGATGGACCGATTGACTACGAGCCTGAAAGAAAAAGAAGAAACTTGACTATGAGCCTGAAAGAAAAAGAAGAAACGGGCTATTATCAAATCTGGAATTTATCTTACCATTGGCTGGTGGAAAGAAGAAAGGATTAGGAATCTAATATGTATTAGCATGTAAACTCAGACAGCACGTTGGTTGAAAAATTAACTATTGTATGTATGGAAAAAATGAATAATTAAAAAAAAAGAATTCAGGACATAGGTCTTTGTGACAAGGCAATGACTCTAAATCAGTGGTTCTCAACCTGTGGGTCGGGACCCCATTTGGGGTAGATCGACCATTTCACGGGGGTCGCCAAGCAAGGCTGTCCGCCATTTTTTTTGTCCGCCATTTTTTGGTCCGCCATTTTTTTTCCCCTTTTCCGGCGGGTGCCTTACCTCCCTTGGGCTGGGCCAGCTGGTGGTCGGCCTGCTCCGTCTCTGCCGCTTGCCAGCTACGCCTTGGCCGGTGCAGGGGGCGGAACCACGCATGTGCGGTGCTCCCGGGCAGGGAAAGTCCTCGACTTACGACCGGTTGGGTAGTCCTCGACTTACGACCGGTTTAGTCCTCGACTTACGACCGGTTTAGTCCTCGACTTACGACCGGTTGGGGTCGCGGCATTAAAAAGGTTGAGAACCACTGCTCTAAATAGATGACAGGTTTGACCCCATCGTACAGCTCAGCCTCTTTTCAGAATAACAGAGTAATAGAATTGGAGGGGACCTTAAAGGTCTTCTAGTCCAACCCCCATCTTAAGCAGGAGACCCTCTACAATCAAGGAGAGAAGCAACCTAGAACTAAGGAGAAACTTCCTGACAGTGAGAACAATTAACCAGTGGAACAACCTGCCTCCAGAAGTGGTGAATGCTCCAACACTGGAAGTCTTTAAGAAGAGACTGGACAGCCATTTCTTTGAAATGGTACAGGGTTTCCTGCCTGAGCAGGGGGTTGGACTAGATGACCTCCAAGGTCCCTTCCAACTTTATTATTATTATTAACAACCTGCCTCCAGAAGCTGGGAATGCTCCAACACTGGAAGTATTTAAGAAGAGACTGGACAGCCATTTGTCTGAAATGGTATAGGGTTTCCTGCCTGAGCAGGGGGTTGGACTAGATGAACTCTAAGGTCCCTTCCAACTTTATTATTATTATTAACAACCTGCCTCCAGAAGCTGGGAATGCTCCAACACTGGAAGTCTTTAAGAAGAGACTGGACAGCCATTTGTCTGAAATGGTATAGGGTTTCCTGCCTGAGCAGGGGGTTGGACTAGATGACCTCCAAGGTCCCTTCTAACTTTATTATTATTATTATTATTATTATTATTATTATTATTATTATTATTATTATTATTATTATTATTATCGTTGTTGTTGTTATTATTATTATTATTATTATTATTATCGTTGTTATTATTATTATTATTATTATTATTATTATTATTATTATTATTATTATTATATGGTTGTTCAATCTCTTCTTAAAAACCATCAGAGGAAGAAATAATTTAAAAAAAAATACTAGAATGCGCAGAGACGGACGGACCAACTATGAGACCGAAAGAAAAAGAAGGAACAGAATATTATCAAACTTGAGACTTATTTTACCGATGGTTAGTGGAAAGAATAAAAGATTAGGAATTAAATATGTATTAGTGTATTTAAACTCAGACAGCACGTTGGCTGAACAATTACTATTGTTATGTATGGAAAAAATGAATTAAAAAAACCTTATATAATAATAATAATAATAATAATAATAATAATAATAATAATAATAA
>NW_015398936.1:0-1991 GCF_001527695.2 Protobothrops mucrosquamatus
TTACTGAGGCTATAGCGAGAAGGTTGTTCACACATCACGCTAAGCTGTAAACATGGCTTAAAAGTTAAAACCCTTGGTGGCAGAGTTCACATAAGATGTTACATCAAAACTGAACAAATCACATTCTGGGCTAACATGACGTGTGACTCCAGAGAGAGCATTTAGAACTGTGACCACCAGGAGGCAGCGGAGATGAAGAAAGACACATTTTATACATTACAGAGGTAGGTTAGATTTCGTACGTGGGGTAATATAATCTTTCCACGTAAAAACAGTTCTGTACCTGTAATAACAAGATACGGATAGTTCTTGACTTATGACCACAATTGAGCCCAAAATTTCCATTTTACGATCTTTTTGCTACCCTTGTTAAGCAAATCACTACAGTTGTTAAGTGAACTGTGCAGTTGCCAAGTGAATCTGGCTTCCCCCGTTGACTTTGCTTGTCGGAAGCTGGCTGGAAAGGTTACAGATGGTGATCACGTGACCCTGGGAGAGTGCAACTGTCATAAATATATGCCAGTTGCCAAGGACCCAAATTATGATCATGTCACCATGGGGGTGCCGCAACAGTCATTAAGTGTGAAAACAGGCCATCAGTCACTTTTTTCACAGCCTCTGTAACTTTGAATAGTCACTGAATGAATACTCATAAGCCAAGGATTATCTGTAATAGGCAGACATTCAGTAAGTTCTGTCTTGCTTATTTCCAACGTTGCACACCACCCTCCAACCACTGCGCAGGGTAAGGTTGCCGCCCCCGCCCCCACCCAGACGCCTCGTCTCCCCCAAGCATTTTTTTACTAACCTGCCTTTCAGCTGCATTGTGTTTCTCCGTTCACTTCTCAGCCATCGTTGCATGTTTGTGGGACTACCTGTAAAAAAAAAAAAGTTCAATCAGATTTTCTAACTTCTCGAGATCTCGCGAGAAGTTAGAAAGTCTGGTTGAACTTTTTTTTTTTACCGGTAGTCCCACAAACACGCAGCGATGGCTGAGAAGCGAACGGAGAAACGCAGTGCAGCTGAAAGGCAGGTTAGTAAAAAACGCTTGGGGAAGGAGAGGCATCTGGGCGGGGGAGGGCATGGCAACCTTACCCTGCGCGGCTTCGCCAGGTGTCTGGCAGGCGGAGGGAAGCAACTGGTCTGCTACCACACTCTCACCACCGCGTTGCTTCTCCGCCCCATGCACAGGCCTCGCCTCACCCCCGCGTGCTCGCGGCCTACTGGTGCCGGTACTGGCAAAAAGTAAGCCCTCCCTGAAAGTAAAACTTTGTCCTTACTTCAGAGCCCAAAAGAAAGTAAGACAGGGTCTTACTTCCAGGGAAACACGGTAGTTAGATTATGCTCCATCACCTCAGCATTTTAATTTTTGATTCCAAGCATGAAAGAAAAAAACATTAATTATTATCTGGATATGACCAACTTGAGTTTGTAAGAAAACTATGAGAAAAGTATGGCAGCAGCTGTTCTTGCTTCTGGTCCAAAATGATGACATTCTGTAGAAAAAGAATAACACAAGTGTGGGTCAAGAAGGAAAATACTATTTTGGGTCTTCTCTGAAGTAGAAATCTTTGTATGAAGTGTTAGGAAGCCAAGAAAGTATTGAGTCATGGCAGAAATTCCCAAACTCTGCTATTAAAGTAAAAAAAGGCAATATAGTTATCCATCCAGTTCTTACAGGGCATCCTGCCTTGCGGGCTCAGGATTAACATAAATGATATAAAGAATGGAACTTTCCCATAACTCTTTTGAGTCTATGAGTGTTTGTTTTGTCCTAGTACAAACCCCTATACTGACCTAGTGCATGGCTTACGTGCTACCTGGATGACAGGAAAGACACGTCCTAAGGAGTATCGAGTCCACCAACTGGAGGGCCTGTGCCACTTTCTGGAAGAAAGGCATGCAGATATCCAGCGTGCCATGTGTGCAGACCTACACAAGGTGAGTGAGCCTCCCAGCCAGAGCATCTGGCATCTCAGAGGGGAGTTGCA
>NW_015398936.1:5359-6784 GCF_001527695.2 Protobothrops mucrosquamatus
GACAAATCGAGGCTATATGACTGAAAATGAAAACACTTCGGCGTCAGCTTTTCAAATATCTATATTAAAGCCTTGCACTGCCTTTAAAAAGACAAAGGAGAGGATAAACGATGTTAAATCATATGCATTAGAGCAAAGATTTATTTCGAAGTAGACATCAAGGGAGTTTGTGCTTTGTAGCTCATCAAGTATTTCCACTGTTACAAAATCTTCTATTAATTTCCCTCCCCCAATTGGTTTCATGGATTTTTCTGTTTTTCTATAGGTAACACTGCTGGATTGTGCATTCGTTCGCAGGGATCCATACGGTGTGGTGCTGATCATTGGAGCCTATAACTTCCCTATCCAGCTTACTTTGTTGCCCCTTGTGGGAGCCATTGCAGCTGGTGAGTGAGAAGCTATTTCCTAATTCAGTTTAGACATTAGATTTGATTAGTGTTCTTCCAAGAGATCCAGGCATGTGGTGGATGTTAATCTCTTGCAACCATGGTAAAGTATTCTCTTCCCATATTAGGGAATTGTGTGATTCTCAAGCCTTCAGAGGTGAGCAGCTACACTGAAAAGCTCCTTGCAGAAGCATTGCCTTGTTATCTGGATCCGGTAGGTTCCTCAACTGCCAGTTTGCCTTGTTAAAAAAAAATCAAAACTGAGGGTTTTTGATTTGCCTTTCCTTCTGCCATTTGCCTTAATTTCCTAGAAATTTTAACTGCAATTCCTTGGGTACTTTCAGAAACAAAAAAACTCTGGTTCTGAACTAATTTCAAACTATCTATTTTTGGAAGCTGAGTCAGTTTATTTCCAAGTTCATTTGAAATCCCTCCAAAATTTATTTTCTTTTGGATTGTGGTAGCTGGTAAATGTCTGAGGGTGGTAAACTGACTATATAGATTATTATTTTAATTGAAAAACCCTTTGGGGGAGATTTGAGGAAGAATGAGGCTAGGAGATTACTATGAATGTAAGACAATTCTACTGGCATAGGAAGGTTAGACACACACACAAAAAAATAGAATCCTACCTGTCACTTAGCAACTGTTTGAAGTTGTAACAGATCATTCCAGGCCTATTTACAAGCCAGGTTTGAAGTTCTGATGGCCAGGCACCCCTTCTTCCCCCACCTCCTCACAGAGATCATGTAATTGCATTTTTGCACACTCCACAACTGGTCTGCATTTACAGTCGTTTTGCTGAAAACTGGTGTTTGCTTTTGGTTCCCGACCAAAAAACCCCCACTGCAGACAATGGATTCATTTAACAACCACTGCATTTGTTTAGTGACTGCCGCACATAAAGGTCATCAAATCAGGCACAACCATGTGTGATGATCTACTTAACAACCAGCACAACTTACAACTGTAATTCCAGGCTCAATAACGGTCATAAGTTAAGGACTACCTATATTACCATATTCTCATTACATCAAAA
>NW_015398937.1:0-1888 GCF_001527695.2 Protobothrops mucrosquamatus
TTTCTGGCCACTGATCCGTTTTTCCTAGCTTAACACAACGCGCATTCCCACACAAGAAGCACACTCTCCATCTTGATCGTTCTCCCTTGCACCACTTCCCAGGGGTGTGCAAAACGGCCCCCAATCTGGCTTTAAACTCCGGTTCAAAACCGGTTTTTGGCGTCTCTCTGTCTCCCTCGAGGGACTGAAAACCTGGCTTTGTGTCGAATTGGGGGCCCCAACAACGTGGGGCAACCCACAACTTGGCTTTGTTGAAGTGTTGGTGAGTTTCCTCAGCTGCTATTCTTATCTGATTTTTGTTGTTGTTGTTGTTTTGGAACTCTGCTCACTTTGTACTTTTTAAAATTCTCTTTTTGTGGGGAGCTGCCTGGAGTCACGTATAGGAGATGGGTGGTCTATACGTTTGCGAAATAAATGTAAACTTGATGGTCCACTTGATTAGTAAAAGAGAGTTTGGCCTTTATAGACAGGCAATCCTCGACTTACGACCACAAGGGAGCCTAGAATTTACGTTGCTAAGTGAGAAATTTCTTAAGTGAGTTTTGCCCGTTTTACAACATTTCTTGCTACAGTTGTTTAAGTTTCAGAACTCTCTGTTAACAAGCTGTTATTGTGATCCACTCTTGGAAAAATTATTATGGATTTGGCATTTTTGTTCCACCTATTGAGTCCTTCCAAGGATCTGGGATAGGCAGATATTATTATTATTATTATTATTATTATTATTATTATTATTATTATTATTATTATCATCATCATCATCATCATCATCATCATCGATTGATCATCGCAGTCAGCCAGATGTTCAGACTGGATTTGGCATTTTTGTCTATCTATCGAGTCCTTCCCAAGGACCTGGGATAGGCAGATGTGGATGTTTGATGGTATTACAGATCTCATCGCAGGATGGAAGCGGTTCCTAGTAAGGCCGCCTTTTGCAATTGACTGATGGCGAATTTGTCAATGCCAATGATGGTGTCCAAGTGGTGCTCCAGTTGTTTTGGGATTGCACCCAAGGCGCCTATGACTGTTGGTACCACCCTTGCTTGCCTTTGCCACAGTCTTTCTATTTCTATTTGTAGGTCTTTGTACCGTATTTTGTTATCTTCTCCAGTTCTTTCTCGTCTATTCTGCTGTCTCCAGGCACTGCCACGTCCACTATCCAGACTTTTTTGTCTTTCTTATCGACAATTGTTAAGTCCCGGGTGTTATGTTGCAGGTGCTTGTCTGTTTGAATTCTGAAGTCCCAGAGTAGTTTAATTTTATCATTTTCTATGACTTTCTCTATTTTATGATCCCACCAGTTCTTGCTTACAGGCAAATTATATTTCTTGCAGATCTTCCAATGCACCATTGTTGCTACTTTGTCATGCCATTGCTTGTAGTCAGTCTGTGCGATCTTCTTGCAGCAGCTTACCAGGTGGTCCACTGTTTCTTTAGCGTCTTTGCATAGGCGGCACTTACTGTCTGTTGCTGTCTTCTCAATTTTGACTTATTATTACTATTATTACTATTACTATTATTACTATTATTATTTATTAAAATGAAATAAAAGTTTTTGAAGTTAGAACAGCACTGAAAAAGGGACTTAAGACCGGACCTTGCAGATCACAGCGTTCCCCACAATCATGTGATCAAAATTTGGATGTTTGGCAACTGGCATGTACTTATGACAGTTGCAGCATCCCAGGGTCATGTGATCACCATTTGCAACCTTCCTGGCCATATTTGGAGAAGCAAACTCCTTGATGGAAGCCGGATTCGCTTAACGCCCCTGTGCTTCACTTAACAGCTGCAGTGATTGGTCTAACACCATGGCAAAAAAGATTGCAAACTCGGGCGCGGCTCATTTAACCGTTGCTTTGCTTAGCAATGGAAATCCTGGCCC
>NW_015398937.1:4505-6784 GCF_001527695.2 Protobothrops mucrosquamatus
AGGAGGAGGAGGAGGAGGAGGAGGAGGAGGAGAAGAAGAACTGTGGGGTCCTTGATGTTCTCTGAGCTGGGCTGTTTTCTTGCAGACGTTTCATGACCCAACTAAGGAACAGCATCAATGCTAGCAAGAAGACAACCCAGCTGAGAGAGCACCAAGGACCTCACGTTGAAATCTCATTTCTGCTGCTAGGCGCTCAAGCTGAAGAGCTGCTTACATGCATTTCCCTGAGGGATTGGCTGGGTGGGAATGGATTCCGTAAAGCTCTTCTGCTCTTCTCTTTTCTCACGGGATCCCGGCAAGGTAGGAGCCCCCCTTGTCTGGAGTGACTTGAGTAAAAGAGCCCGTTCTGATTCCCCTTACTTAGAGAGACTGCCGTAACCACGGTGCGCGTGCCCACCTGACCTCCATTCTTGATGAAAAGGAAACCATGGACGTGGCCAACTACATTGTCTCACTACTAATTAAGAACTTGGGACCCATTTGGATCGGAATGTTTTACAAGGGAAAGGTAAATATCCTTTTCCTTTTATTTTAGAATGTCTCTCTTTATACACATCGCTTTTTAATCAAGTGCGGTGGGGGGAGGTTTGAGAAAGAGCATGCCAAATTTGATTAGTTCCAAATCCTGGCTTATTTTCTGCCATGTTACCCAGCCTGGGTCATTAGAATGTGGGTGAATTCAAGAATCAAATTAAGCATTTTGTGTGGACACAGAGTAAAACATGAGTGTTGTTCATGTGGTCCCACCAGAGGTCAAACAAATAAATGGAGGGATCTTCAGCCCTTTCCGAGTTTCGTTTTGACAAGACAGGAATACGTTTGCTGGTGAGAATGTTGGTTCATACACATATACAGTGGGGTAGGATGTATACCTCCCAGGCTACAGCCCAGTCTTCTTCTAGAGATAGTAGATATGAGGAAGGAAGGAAGGAAGGAAGGAAGGAAGGAAGGAAGGAAGGAAGGAAGAGGGAGGGATGAACAAAAAGAAAAAATAAGAGAGGGAGGAAGGAAGAAGGAAGGAAGCAAGCAAGAGAGAAAGGAGAGCAAGGAAGAAAGGAAAAGAAAGAATGAGAGCAAGGGAGGAAGGAATGAGAAAGAAGAAAGGAAGAAACAAAGGAAAAAAGAAAGGAAAGAGAAAAGAAGGAAAGAGAGCAAGGAAGGAAGGAAAAAAGAAAGGAAGGAAGGAGAGGAAGGATGACCGAGGGAGGAAAGAAAAGAAAGAATAAGAGTGAGGGAGGGAGGGAGGAGAAGGACAGAAGGAAGGGAGGAAGAACAATAGTGAAAGAAGGAAAGAAAGGAAAAGGAAGGATGGAGAAAGAAGGAAGAGAGAAAAAGAAAAAGAAAAGAGAAGAGAAAGGAAAAGAAAGAATAAGAGCGAGGGAGGAAGAAAGGAAGGAGAAAAAAGGAAAGAAGGGAGGGAGGGAGGAAGGAAAAGAGGGAGGAGAATAGTAGAGAGAGGAAGGAAGAAAGAGGGAGAGAGGAAGGAAGGAAGGAAGGGAGGGAGGAAGGGAGGAGAGAAAGGAAGGAAGGAAACAAACCATATTATGGAAGTTTCCCCATCCAGGGAAATCTCCCAAACTTTTCATCCAGCAGCAGCAAACTGACTGCTGATGGTGGATCAGGAGATCTAGATTCTAGAAGACCCAACGTGAGGAATCCAGTTTAGCAAGACCCGTAAAAACCTGCAGCTTCAAAGGCTCAGCAAAATGGTGGAGCCTTCTGGATGTCAGAAGGACCATCGCTGTCACTTGGGGGGGAGCCGAAAGACCCCCCCAAGAGCCGTACTTGAGGAGAGATTGCCTCAGTCTACCATTTTTTCATTTCCCCGAATCATCAAACAATCTGATTTCGGGCGGGCGAGCAGGCAGAGAGCCTCCCCTTCGATAAAAGAGACCTTTTTCTTCTCCAGAACTCGCCCCAGGGAGATTGGTGGTGGATGGACGCCTACAAAGTTTTCTACTACAGCTGGGCCCCAGGGTCACCTGAAGTGCCGGAAAACAGGAAGTACTGCGTCTACTTAATGGGAAAAGGTAAGGCGTCTCCTATAAGGATGACAGCCCAGCCAGTTCAGGAAGTCCTTGGGTTACGACCACAGCTGAGCCCAAAATTTCCATTGCTAAGCGAGACAGCGGTTCAGCGAGTTTGGCCCCATTTTACGACTTTTCCGGCCACAGTTGTTAAGCGAGTCATTGCAGTTAAGTTAGTCGCACGGTTGTTAAGTGAATCCGGCTTCCCCCGTTGACTTTGCTTGTCAGAGAGTCGCAAAAGGGGGATCACGT
>NW_015398938.1:0-1309 GCF_001527695.2 Protobothrops mucrosquamatus
AAACCTGGAAACCTCCTGGGCCAGATTTTAGTGTTTGTGTCTGTATTTGTTTTCGATTGCACTGTTTTCAGGTCTCTGTAATGAAAAGCTGCCCAAAATTTCAAAAATTTGTGTTATCCACAGCAAGGAAGTATTATTCAGGCACATTAAAAAAAAAAGGAACAATTAACGAATGTTAAAGAAACATCTATCACTTGAGGAGAAACTCACCTGCAGGAGGCTGGATGGGAATTGCTGAAAGGAGAAAAAGAGCCAATCAGGACCCTTCATGGGCTGGAGGACTCAGAATGTCCACCTACCCATTGACAGCCCATAATAGGTTGCAGGATGCTCACTTATACAGTAGACTCAAGAACAGAATTTCCCAAGCAAATTTCCCAGGGGACCCTCCTTGCCATCTGCTAAGGTTGCTGAGAGGCCTCCCCTGGATGGTCCCCTCCCCACAACCTCTCATCCAGCCCCCCAGACTCACCTTTCTTGCTCTTCAGGTAGAGGGAGAGCCCCATGGTGAAGAAGATCACCCCGATCACGGCTGCAACGATCCCCGTCCAGAGTTTGCTCTTGGCAGAGTTGGAGGAACGGGGCTCTGGGGAAGGAGAAGGAGCCTCCCCTGAGTAGGAAGATCAGGGCCAGCTACCCCCCCCCCAGGAGGGTCCATGCCATCTCCCTGGATAGGGGGGGTCCCTCCCCCCTTCTCAGGGCAGAATGGGGTCCCCAGACCAGGAGGAGATGGAAGAGAGGGGCTCACCCCATTGGACGGTGATTGGGGCTTCCAGGCTGGCATGCTCCACCTGGCAGGTGTAGACGTCCCCCCGCTGGGGCTGGGTCTCCAGCATCACCTGGAGCTGGTAGGTCCAGTCTCCATTCTGGAGCTCCTCCCCAAAGGCCACGCCCTCCTCTTCCGGCCGCCCGTTCTTCAGCCACCGGACCTTGATCTCCACAGGGTAGAAGCCCCTCGCGGTGCAGAGGAGGATGGTGTTTGGGGAAGCGGGATCCAGCTTGGTGGGGGAGATGGAGACGGTGGGTTTGGCTGGAAGGGAGGAGGGACATGGGGGAGACACAGGAGGGGCCAGAACAGGAGACCAAGTTGGTTAGTTCAGGCCAAGAGCCCTTTTTTTTTTTTCAATATAGAATTTTATTGTTTTTATCATAAAAGAAAAAATACATCACAAGTATTACACAATGATTTATCCCATCCCCCCACCCCCCGGACTTCCCAAACCAAACCTAGGCTAACATTCAACTACAAGTAAACAAATATTAATATCTCTAACTCCAAACTCTAAACTTAAACAATCCATCTCCTCCG
>NW_015398938.1:5094-6783 GCF_001527695.2 Protobothrops mucrosquamatus
TGAGGAGATCAGGCAGATCCCAGGATCACAGAAGAGCCTTGGAAGGGATCCCTCTTGATCTCCTCCTTCAGCAAATGGCACAACTCTTGGGTGAATTAATAGGTGGATTAATAGGTGGATTAATAGGTGGATTAATAACCCCCCAAGAGGGTCCTTCATAGATCCACTCCAGCTCAGAGAACTTTTGCTAACAACGTTTCTCTCCGTTGAGGGATTCTCTTATGAACAGCTCATTATATAACGTTTAAGAACCTGCAATTTTTCAAGGTTTGGTTACTTGTAATTTAATCCTGGGATCTGGTCGGGATTTTTTTATGAACAGTTAATTATCCTCCTAGGTTTGCAGGGAAGAATTTAGGAGTAAAAATGAATTCCAGACTGAATATGAGGAGAACAAAATCTGTGTCGGTTCCCCTTAAATATTCCACAATTTCCGGAAGGAGCAGATGCCCAGCATCTCCCTGTAAAATGCCTTTTTCTCTTGGGATCTGGCGGTTTTTTCTCTTGTGGAAGAAAGATCTTATTTAATTCTTTGGTAAGATATTATTTTGGGAGACCCTGGCAATAACAAATGGCAAAAACTGCAGATGAAACACTTGTTTTGCACAATGAAACCTTATCAGTTGATAGAAATAAATAATAATAATAATATAAACAAATAAAAATGTAGGTAATTTGCCAGGGATCTGGAACAGGGAACTAAACAATCGGAGGCTTCAGGGCTGAATGAATGCCCAAAATTCAGTTTTAATGTTTGTGGGGGTTTTTTGAATCTCTGCCCCCAAATGAGGAACCTTCCCAGATATGAAGAGGGAAGCGATTCGGCTGCAGGTGGAGCTGAGTCTGTGACCAAAAGGGGGGTCTCCAGGGGGGCTTTTCTCCCAGACCCCCAAAATTGGATGAACAAATGACTCTGAATAAAGGATAAAAAGAACTAAAAGAGGGACAGGGCCCAGCAGACGAAAGAGCCTTCCCTGATTCCCTTTTCCAGACCTTTGGAAGTTCACTTTTTATCCTAAAATCCCAAAGGCCCCAGAGGTGAAGGGAGCCCCTCCCCCCTTCCTGGCCTTCCGGAAAGGGGTGAAAAGGGGGCTCTGGGGCTTTGCTTGGGGGGCACAGAGGAGGAGGCAGCCGTGGGGCCGGTCAGCCTCCTGAAGCCCCCCCCTTTTCATGAACTTTTATCAATGGATTTTAATCATTCCTGCCTTTTCAATCTTAAATTGTATAGACTATTTTGATGGTTTTATATTTTATGTGTATACTATGCAAAGTGCCTGTGGGAGAGAGAGACTGTTTTAAAAGTTGATAAGTAAATCAATAAATATTATTTAATAAAAATATATTGAAATATTATATAGCATATAGTATAGATTATTATTGAAATATATCTATGTACTGTGCTGGATTCCTCCTCTCCCCCCCAGAAAAAGTATAATATTTGGTATAATATTCTGGAAAGAAGTTTTTCTGGGCAGGGGAAACTTTGGACCCTGGGAAGTGAAGGAAGATGATGGGACCGATGGGAAGGAGAGGAATCTATTTCTTCCGTTTCCCATTTTTCATTGTCATCGTTGTAGAATTTCAAACTTTTTAAAGGTAATTTAATTTTTAACCTTATTTTTTATACATTTTTATTTAGGGGTGATATTATATCGTAGCCATCCAGATCCCCCCTTTGAGGGAGGTGAA
>NW_015398939.1:0-2364 GCF_001527695.2 Protobothrops mucrosquamatus
TTATATTATATTATATTATATTATATTATATTATATTATATTATATTATATTATATTATATTATATTATATTATATTATATTATATTATATTATATTATATTATATTATATTATATTATATTATATTATTATATTATATTATATTATATTATATTATATTATATTATTATATTATATTATATTATATTATATTATATTAATTATATTATATTATATTAATTATATTATATTATTATATTATATTATATTATATTATATTATATTATATTATATTATATTATATTATATTATATTATATTATATTATATTATATTATATTATATTATTATATTTATTATATTATATTATTATATTTATTATTATATTATATTATATTATTATATTATATTATATTATATCATATCATATCATATTATATTATTATATTATATTATATTATATTATATTATATTATATTATATTATATTATATTATATTATATTATATTATATTATATTATATTATATTATATTATATTATATTATATTATATTATTATATTATATTATTATATTATATTATATTATTATATTATTTATATTATATTATACTATACTATATTATTATATTATTATTATATGTACAATTGGATATGATGATTGTATGATCTGATGACCCATATAAAAGCATTATCCTTTCCTGGACCAATGAGAGGTTTCATTTTATAAAGATGAAATGCTATTAAGTAATTTTAATAAGGAGACTGTTCAAAATAGAGAGAGCGAATATGTGGGGATTCAAAAGCCCAGATATTTAAGTGTTAAACACCCCCAGCCCAAAATGCACTAAACTAAACTGTCAGTTTTGCTTTGGCCCACATTCAGTTATTTTAATCTCCAATTTGGGAAGAAATGTATAAATTAAATAATAGCCCCCAGACCTTCTTAACCCCCAAAATAAAACCCCTTCTGTTATTTTGATAGCAGTACTTGAGATATATGGACTCCAGAAGATGGTAGAGGACAGAAAGACCTGGAGGAACATTGTCCATGGGGTCGCGATGGGTCGGGCACGACTTCGCAACTAACAACAACAACTTGAGATATTTATTAGATTCCCTCCTTTATTTCAACCCTCTTCTGCCTCACAAACTGGTAGCTCTTGGAGGTCTCTAAAATTGGCTTAAAGGGCAGCCGAATTGTCAATGGATATGCCAAGGGTTAACACACACACACAAAAAGAGCAGGCTGATGCCACAGGATGTTAGGGAAGCAAAACACACTCTTGCCCAGGAGGGACATGGAATACCCTTTGATTCAGACGTTTTCAGCATGGGTGGCTCAGGGGCTCCAGGCACTTTCTCTGTCTGCCGAATACAGTGCATATCTGTCTGCAGCAAGAGCACTGCAATCTAAGAAAAGCAAGCACTTGTTGCTCCGTAAGCAAAAGCCAGGTTGTTATGCATCCCGCATGCCTCAGCTAACCCACCTTCCGGTGCCGAAAAGAACAGCCCACTGTCTCCTGGAGCCTGGAGCTGGGATTAATGGCAGCCTTTAATTATGCCACTCTGCAGCAGCTGCCACCACAGTTCTGTAAGAAATTGGGAATAATGCACATGCGGAGGAGACATATTGTACAACTGGAAGCATGTTTACTTTGGGCTTAGCCCCACTGAGTTCATGGAGTCCCTAGGAAGTACACTCAGGATATCAGCTTCAGACTTCAGGCTCCCAGGTCATTGTTTAATGTACACTCATCACTCAGGGCTGCAAGGCTCCAATGAAATGTGTTTTCTTTTTTACATATTTAGGAAAAGAGGAATATCAGGCTGAAGTGGTGCAGTCGATCAAGAAGAGCCCATACCTGTGATGTTTGGCTTTACCAGCAGGGAAGGCAAGAAAAAAAAATCCAGGCACGATGGCCAGAAACTGTTCAAATCGAGATTTCTGTTACAGGATTTGACTTCCTTGGGAAAAACCAAGATAAACCACAACCAGACTCTTTCACATATTAAATGCAGAATTCATGGCGTCTGGATCAGCCTTTTTCCCACATCCCCAACCTAGTTTACATTGGTTACTATCTTTCTTGGTCAAGATTTCTAAAGAACTTGAAAGACAGCACTCTATTTTATGAGCTGGCATAAGTAAATGAGTTTCTTAAGAAGGATGGGAGATGTTTTGCCTCCTTAGTTTGCTGAGGAATTCCATCCTTGAAAAATCCTAGGTGCTTTCATTTTTCTTCACTCCAATCACTGACATTTTCCAAATTGAGTTCTTTCTCACCATCCATGAACATCTGGCTGCACCATTATATGTGCTCTAAGTCAGACTGTGAACACTTTTCAAATCCAGTGGAATCTAAATCCATGGAAAATCGCATAGGT
>NW_015398939.1:5613-6783 GCF_001527695.2 Protobothrops mucrosquamatus
CAAACAAAATCAAATGGATAATGGGTATCAAATTGCTTTGCACAGGCCTCATAACCTGTGATACACTTCCTCTGTCAATTAGTTTTTCCGCACAATGAGAACATCCTCCAAGGACTGTGACCTGTCCACTTGCAACTTCAAAGAGGTTCCTTTGTTTATTTGCTCAGACTCCTCCCCCAAAATTTCCCTTAAACCGGAGAGTCCTACCTTCCCCTTGTGCCAGTGGTGGGGCCTGACAGAGACCTCAAAACACACTTATCGAGAGCAGAGAGCAGCTCCTTGAGAGAGGCAAGAGCCGCTCTCTTTTTGCCAGTGTTTCTCAACCTTGGCAACTTTAAGATGGGTGAATTCCAACTCCCAGAATTCCCCAGCTAGCATGCTAGCTGGGGAATTCTGGGAGTTGAAGTCCATCCATCTTAAAGTTGCCAAGGTTGAGAAACACTGTGATTTAGGTTCATGCCCATCCTGCACATAGAGCGGAACGAAGAAGTGGCTCTGTTCTGGGCCCAGTGCTCTTCAACATATTCATCAACAATCTGGACGAGGGGATAGATGGGGAACTCATCAAATTGCAGACGACACCAAGCTGGCAGGAATAGCCAACACTCCAGAAGACAGGCTTAGGATACAGGAGGATCTGGACAGACTTGAACACTGGGCGCTATCTAACAAAATGAAATTCAATGGTGAAAAAAAGTAAGGTTCTACATTTAGGCAAGAAAAACCAAATGTACAGGTATAGTATAGGGGGTACCTTGCTCAATAGTAGTAACTGTGAGAGGGATCTCGGAGTCCTAGTGGACAATCACTTAAATATGAGCCAGCAGTGTGCTGCAGCTGCCAGAAAAGCCAACTCAGTGCTGGGCTGCATTAACAGAGGGATAGAATCAAGATCACGTGAAGTGTTAATACCACTTTACAATGCCTTGGTAAGGCCACACTTGGAATACTGCATCCAGTTTTGGTCACCGCGATGTAAAAAAGATGTTGAGACACTAGAAAGAGTACAGAGAAGAGCAACAAAGATGATTAGAGGACTGGAGGCTAAAACATATAAGGAATGGTTGCTGGAATTGGGTATGTCTAATTTAACGAAGAGAAGGATGAAGGGGGACATGATAGCAGTATTCCAATATCTCAAGGGCTGCCACAAAGAAGAGGGAGTCAAGC
>NW_015398940.1:0-1742 GCF_001527695.2 Protobothrops mucrosquamatus
TGTGATGCTTATGCAGAAGAAGAGGGGAAAATCCATCATCAATTTACCTGTGGAATAATCCAATGTTGCTAAATATATTTTGGACGTATCTCTACAACAACTGTAAGTCATTGTTTAGGATTCCCAGAATAAAGCAATATTTTCTGTTTATTCTTCTGAGTTATCTATCTGTCCTGGATTGAACTGAAAGCAGTTTGTTTTGTCTGGGGCAGCATAATAGTTAAACAAAAACGGGAGGAGAAGGAGACCAAACTTATGGCCCTACAACTCCATGCCCTTGAGTATCCGCCTGCTCCACCCCCTCGCTCAAGGCCTAGGATAATACCACCTAACTTTCCTACCTCTTTTAATTCACACCCCAATTTTCCTTCTACTTCCCAGCAGAAAACCTTTCATTGCTTCAATTGTGCATTGGAAGGTCACTTTAAATCTGCGTGTCCGTATCTGCCTTCCCCTGGTTTCCCACAACAGTCCCAACCCCGTCCCCAGGTTCCTCGCCCAAGAAATCCCCCTCAGCATTCTCCTGAGTCCTCACCCTCCACAATGACTATCTCATAGTTCAAAAATCGCTGATTCAGCCTTTTCTTCGGCATTTCCCCTTTTTCCCCTTAGTTCTTCTAATCCAGAACTTCTGGTTTCTATTAATGGCCATCCTACTTTGCGGTTTGATGAATTCCCTCATATACACCACACTCCCAGCATGTTGTGAATGCCATTGGCATTATCAATGTGCCTGTTCCCCACCCAGTCTCTATTCCTGCTACTGTCTCGCTAGGACCCATTTCCCAAGAGCATGCTTTCCTTCTTAGCCCTTGTTCCCCAGTTAATCTCTAAGGGCATCATCTCCTTTGTAAGATGGGATGCTCCATCTACTGTCAGCCTGATGGTTTTTATTTAGATGTACCACCCTCTGCTGAACATTCTGTTCTAGCTTGTCTCCATTCTTCCCCTGACTCTGTTTCCCTACACCCTGTTGCTTCCCTTTCTGACTCTTCTCTTGCCACGTTACAACAAGACCTTATGGCTAAGGTTCCTGATGTTCTATAGTCTACTCATTCTGATGAAGTTGGCCGCATTCATTCGGCCCAACCAGCTCGCATCCAGTTGGACCCTATCAAACCCCTTCCTAGAGTTCCACAGTACCCGTTGTCCAAAGAGGCTCAGGAGGGCATCTGCCCTGTTATTGAGTCCCTCCTAGAGCAAGGTGATCTCGTTCCTACAAGAAGCCCCTGCAATACCCCCATATTACCTGTCCAGAAGAAGTCTTCTGGTAAGTGGAGATTCGTTCAAGACCTTCATCATATCAACCATATTGTAATACCTTCTTACCCCACTGTTCCCAACCCTGCTGCTATTTTGTCTTCTATCCCCCCTACCGCTTGTTATTTTACTGTCATTGACCTCTCCTCTGCCTTTTTCTCTATTCCTATTCATCCTGATTTCCAGTTTTTGTTTGCTTTCCAATATGATGGTCTGCAGTTAACCTGGCATTGCCTTCCACACGGTTACTGTGAATCACCTTCTATTTTTTCTCAAATTCTGTGCCAAGATCTGACCGATATTACTTTCCTCATGGAATCCACCCTTATACAGTACGTGGATGACCTTTTACTCGCCTCTCCTACATTAGATGCTAGTATGACCGATTCCCTTGTTTTGCTTCAAAGTCTTGCTGCTAAAGGGCACAAGGCCTCTATGTCTAAATTACAGCTCTGCCTCTCTGAAGTTGTTTACCTTGGGGT
>NW_015398940.1:5476-6783 GCF_001527695.2 Protobothrops mucrosquamatus
TCCTGAGCCTGCAGAAGCAGGCTCGGGACGTTGCAAGAGTCCCGGGCATTTGCAAAAGCTGCCCGGGACCAGACTGAGCGGCGCCGGCCTTGCGCGCATGCGTAAGGCGGGAAAAGACCGCCTTGTGATTGGTTGGAATTGCCCGGGGATCAGAGGGTATAAATAGAGGCCTGCGTGCCTCTGCTCGGGTTGTTCGTAGGTTGTAGTCAGAGAATAAAGACATGTTGGAAATGCATTGCTTCAAGCGCCATTATTCTCCAGACTTAACACTGGCAACGAGGATGGGATCCAGTCTAAATAGCTAGGGAAGCTTGAAGACTCACCCAAAGAAGTCCGGAAGAGGAACAACGGCGTTGAAGTCAGCGTCTATCCTGCCAGTACAGCATCGCTGGAGTGTGAGTGCGGCTGAAGAAAACCCTGTTCCTGATCATGTCGAAAATTGGGCGGTTAGCTGAATTTGATGTCTCTCACCCGGAGAAGTGGGAATCTTACGTTGCAAGAGTAGAGACTTACTTCCGTGTAAATCAGATAAGGGAAGAAGGCCTAAAGGCTGCCACAATGTTGTGTGTTTGTGGGCAAGACGCCTTTGAGATCGCCGAGAATTTAATCGCCCCGGCCTCGTTAGAAACTGTTTCCTACTCCGATTTAAAGAAAGTTTTGAAAGAACACTTCCAGCCTAAGCAATCTGTCATTGCTTGGAGGCACACATTTGAATTGAGAGATCAGCGAGCTGGGGAATCTGCAAAAGAATACATTGCAGCTTTGAGAAGAGCAGCTAAACCGTGTAATTTCAAGGACTTAGAGGAAAGACTGCGTGATCGTTTTGTGTGCGGACTGAGGAACAGAGACTTACAGCAGAAGCTGTTTGCTAAGGAAGATGTCTCTTTCCAAGATGCTCTGCAAGAGGTTATGGCAGAGGAAGCTGCAGGTGGAGCGGTCAAGAACATGCGGCCTAGTCGAAGCGCTCCAGAGACCGCCACCAACCATAAGGAGAACGTGCGAGAGGATTCAGAAGAAGATCCTGAAGAAGAGGTGGACAAGCTTTACCAAGCAGCTGGGAGGAGGTCCAAAGATCGTCAGGACAAGGGCCCAGCTGAGCTCCATTGCCTCGGATGCGGTGGTCGCCACAAG
This sequence comes from Protobothrops mucrosquamatus, assembly GCF_001527695.2. Classification (NCBI taxonomy): domain Eukaryota; kingdom Metazoa; phylum Chordata; class Lepidosauria; order Squamata; family Viperidae; genus Protobothrops; species Protobothrops mucrosquamatus. The sequence continues at coordinate 6,608 of NW_015398940.1, forward strand.
CGAGCGGAATGTCGGTTCCGTTCCGCCATTTGCCGAGCGTGCGGAAAGAAAGGCCACATCGCTGCGGTTTGCCTGGGTCGACAGAAGGCACAACCGAAGGAAGAATTGAATCTGAAAGGTACCAGGGTGCCCAGTCAAAACAGGGTGGGGTTCTGTGCAACACGTAGGAATATTCT
>NW_015398941.1:0-1640 GCF_001527695.2 Protobothrops mucrosquamatus
TTTTAGGTCTTTGTCTTCCTAATCTCCTAGCTCCAACTTTCCTGATGGTTTACATCTGCATTTGTACAGAGCTGGTTTCTGCTTGGGGGAGGCAGATTTGGGGCTATTAAGGAAAAATGGGCATGCTTTTCTGCCTCTTTAAGATCCTTGGAGGAAATATATTTTTCTGCCCTTTTAATATTTCCTTCTCTGGGGGGGGGCTGACTTCCCACAGGTGTCTGAAAGGGATGGACACCGAATTCTAATGTATTTCCTCAAGCGCGGGTAATCCTTGACTTAGGGCCACAATTGAGCCCAGAATTCATGTTGCTAAGAAATTTCTTAAGTGAATTTGGTCTCATGTTAGGACTTGCCACATTTGTTAAGTGAGTCACTGCAGTTGTTAAATTAGTAACACGGTTGTTAAGTGAATCTGCCTTCCCCATTGACTTCGCTTGTCAGAAGGTTGCGAAAGATGGTCACATGATCCCAGGGCACTGGAACAGTCATAAATATGAACCAGTAGTCAAGCATCTGAATGTAAATCACGTGACCGTGGGGATGGTGCAGTGGTGAAAAATGGTCATAAGTCACGTTTCAGTGCTGTTGTAACTTTGAATGGTCACTAAATGAACTGTTGTAAGTCGAGGATTACCTGTACTTCACAGAAAGAGTAGTGAAAACTTAGAATCAACATTCCGTGGAGGTAATGGGTCAGTCATTACTAACTGAGTTTATGCTTGAGATAAACACATGTCCACCATCTGACAAAAACAAAAAAACAAAAAAAAGGAAACAAAAAACTCAACGGGTTTTTAATGGACGAGTATGTCTTTTTTTGTCATCACTTTTCTACATTTCTAATTTGTGTGGTAAGCACTGAGATACCTAGTTTGAAATTTCCTTCCCCATTGCAAAACTCAAGAGTGTCTTCTAGCCAGTCAAGTGCAGATTTAAACATAATGTACATATATTAAGAGATTTGGATGAGATCATATCCCATTTGTATTTAATTTTATTGGGGGTAATTTAAATATTGCTCAACAAAAATGCTGCTTTTGCTTACTCAGATTTACTTTCATGGCCAAGTTAAATTCCTAAGAAAAGGCCATACCAGTACTATTACTATTCTCAGCCATCAGGCTACTCTATTATCAACTGCGATGGAAAAAAATCTGGGTCAAACTATACTGTGCTGGTCTGCTTTTGAATGGCAATGAAATAGTATCTGCTTTTCTAGATAAAGGTTCCTGACACATGGAAAAGTTTAAATGTTAAAAGAAGAGCATGTTGTTTCTTCACTTAGTCCTTATGTCTGTGGACCGAAGTACAGTAATAGTCTTGTCCACCAAATGTATTTGCTTCAACAAAGTTGGAAGTGACTTTGGTAATAGAAGCCTAAGTTTTGCCTAAAATATACACCATTTGAGCATTCTGTGTTTGGGAATACAGTGAAAGCTTCCAGTCACCCATGGCTCCCTGGTGGATGATTATGTATTGATGGAGACATCCATATAAACACTTTGTGCTATCTAGTAAGGTAAGCTTTGATTAGGAGTTAGTAATAAAACAAAGAATTATTGAGCTGGCATCAGAAGTGAATTTATAAGAAGAGTAGAGGGGACTCTGGGAAGAACAACTGGGGTAAGAACTTGATGGGG
>NW_015398941.1:5645-6782 GCF_001527695.2 Protobothrops mucrosquamatus
TATCATATAGTTTTTGAGTAGATATATTGTTTTTACTTATTGTTTTATTAGAGTTAAAGTATGTAAATATTGATTGTATTATGTTTGTTTAGTTAAATTGTAATTTAGATATGGAATGGGATGTGCTTTAATCCTGTATTTGGTTCCGGGAAGTCCAGGGGGGGAAGGGGATTAGGGGAATTATAAAAATTGATGTATTCATATGTTATAGGTAAACAATAATTGTATTGAAAAGAGGAGATGCTCGGCTGGTACCCCAAACTGCACTCGATAGGTGGTTAAGAAGGGAGATGGGATTTAGGTAGGTGGAAAGGAGGAAGGAGGAGAGGTTGTGGGTTTAGAGGGAGGAAGGATAGGAAAGTGAATGAGGGTGGAGGCAAGGCGGGGACTGCCGAGCGTTTCCGAAAATGTATTGACTCGGATTATCTTTTTTCTGCTTGTGTATGTAAATGCATCATATTGTTATTTGCTGTTTAATTATAAAAATCAATAAAAATTTTATTAAAAAAAAATAGTTTGCAGACCATTTTTAAAGGTCCACCCAGTTGAGCACTGATGGTGAGAAACCTGTGTCTGGCTTATATATTAATGGCTCCTGGATTTATTCATAAGAAATCATCATTTTATTGCAAAACCCAAGAACCGTGGCATCCTATCAGAATAAAAGGAATCTGAGCTTCTAGCTTCAATCTTGAGAGGGTCAAACTATACTGTGCTGGTCTGCTTTTGAATGGCAATGAAATAGTATCTGCTTTTCTAGATAAAGGTTCCTGGCACATGGAAAAGTTTAAATGTTAAAAGAAGAGCATGTTGTTTCTTCACTTAGTCCTTATGTCTGTGGACCGAAGTACAGTAATAGTCTTGTCCACCAAATGTATTTGCTTCAACAAAGTTGGAAGTGACTTTGGTAATAGAAGCCTAAGTTTTGCCTAAAATACACACCATTTGAGCATTCTGTGTTTGGGAATACAGTGAAAGCTTGCAGTCACCCATGGCTCCCTGGTGGATGATTATGTATTGATGGAGACATCCATATAAACACTTTGTGCTATCTAGTAAGGTAAGCTTTGATTAGGAGTTAGTAATAAAACAAAGAATTATTGAGCTGGCATCAGAAGTGAATTTATAAGAAGAGTA
>NW_015398942.1:0-2218 GCF_001527695.2 Protobothrops mucrosquamatus
GAAGCTTCTTTGTCCAACTGCTATATTTTAACTTTTAAGTGTTTTAATTTTTGATACATTTGCCTTATTTATCTCTTTTTATTAACATATAAATCTCAATTGCTGTGTTAAGCAAGGACCAAGAAGCAAGGATTCCACTTGAATGTGTCTTCCAACTTCTTGCCAGTTTTCCCATTGAGTGCTTATGGGGAGCCAGCAGGGAATGTCAGAAATTGAGATCACATAACTAACTCACTGCAATGGACAGAATTCCAAGGACCCATTATAAATCCTTCTCCCTCAGTGCTGTTGCAAGTTTGAACAGTCACTGGATAAGTGGTCATAATCTGAAGAGAAATATACATGCTATGTACACATACATTAACTCACAGTACAATGGAGAACTTAATTTTAAGTAATTAGTTCAAAACTGAAGCTGTCCTATAACTAATACTTTGATGTGAATTGCAGTGATTCTTTTTTTAGCGTTACATAATACTCAATTTTATATTTGTAACCCTGACATACTAAATGATAATACTGATAGAATTTTTATTTTATGGTTTTTTTTACTATTTTAAACTTTTAAAATAATAGAATGTTAATAATTTTTAATCATATTGTATAAACGTTATTCCACTGAAATCTACATTAAAATTATACAAGATTATACAAGATCAAGATTTATAACATTACAATAAAAAGTAAATTATTTTAGGTTTCCAGCACTTAGGTTCATATTAAACCTTCCTTGAGCCTATAATTATGATTTATAGTTTGTTTGTTTTTTCATTCTAGGGTTCCTAGGCTTTATCCTCTCTGCTCCCACATTTTCTATAATCCTATTCTAAAGTATTACTGATACACACACACACACTAAGCCCTTGGAATATTTAAGGAAAGCGCACTATGTTATTAGTGCCTACAAAGTATCTATTAAAGGCACCACAGTCTTTGCTGTGAATGTTAGGGTTGGTTAGTTGGCATTGGTTGCTGTTCCTGATGTGAAGTAGGGGAGGGCAAGTTGTGGCAGACAAGTAGAGTGATAGGTTTAGCTTTGTTTAGAACTTGATCTTGGGGGAAGGGAAATTTACAGAAGGGAAGAAGGAGCTCTCCTCTCCTCTCCTGATTTACCAGAAACCCCTAGGCCAGTGGTTCTCAACCTATGGGTCACGACCCCATTTGGGGTCGATCGACCATTTCACGGGGGTTGCCAAGCAAGGCTGTCTGCCATTTTTTTTCCCTTTTCTGGCGGGTGCCTTACCTCCCTTGGGCTGGGCCAGCTGGTGGTCGGCCTGCTCCATCTCTGCCGCTTGCCAGCTACGCCTCGGCCGGCGCAGGGGGCGGAAAGCATGCGCGGCGCTCCCGGGCAGGTAAAGTCCTCGACTTACGACCAGTTGGGTAGTCCTCGACTTACGACTGGTTTAGTCCTCGACTTACGACCGGTTTAGTCCTCGACTTACGACCGGTTTAGTCCTCGACTTACGACCGGTTGGGGGTCGCGGCATTAAAAAGGTTGAGAACCACTGCCCTAGGCCATGTATCTCCCCACCCAATAATATTCTTGCTTTCCAGATACACAATGCAAACTGTCCACAAAACCTGCAAGGGGGCATTGCCTGGAAGGGGAGAACTCTTTCACACCAGCCAGTTATCCATCGACATATCATAGGACTATCCATGAGATTCTCCCACATGGTGCATTGGCATCCACACTAGATAGTTGTGCATGGGATGGTCATGAGGGCTGCTACCAGCAGGTGGGGGAGGGGTGCTGGGATTTGAAACATTTCCACCTCCTGGCAGAAGCAGTTAGCAGCTGTGCTGGCTTGCTGAACAGTGAGGAATCCCTGCGCAGTATATTGGCAGCCAGCTGACACATTGTACAGTGAAAAACAGAGGGGAGGGGACCATGCTCATACCAGTCCAAAGTGGCCAATAGTTGCTGGAGTGACCCCTTTGCTTTGCATCATTAACTTATATGAGCCAAAGTACTAAGTAAGTACAAATAGCCTGGTTTTCCAGGGGAAGGTGGAAAATATAATAATAATAATAATAATAATAATAATAATAATAATAATAATAATAATAATAATAATAATAATAATAATAATAATAATAATAATAATAATAGTAAAGTTGGAAGGGACCTTGGAGGTCATCTAGTCCAACCCCCTGCTCAGGCAGGAAACCCTATACCATTTCGGACAAATGGCTGTCCAGTCTCTTCTTAAAAACT
>NW_015398942.1:2776-6782 GCF_001527695.2 Protobothrops mucrosquamatus
TGACTCCCTCTTCTTTGTGGCAGCCCCTGAGATATTGGAACACTGCTATCATGTCCCCCCTCGTCCTTCTCTTCATTAAACTAGACATACCCAATTCCAGCAGCCGTTCCTTATATGCTTTAGCCTCCAGTCCCCTAATCATCTTTGTTGCTCTTCTCTGTACTCTTTCTAGAGTCTCAACATCTTTTTTACATCGTGGAAAACCCACATTCATTCTCAGTTCAAAAAAAAACCCCTGACATCAGCTGGTTTGGGCTATGGACTAGGATTGAGAAGGCTGCATTATGTGTGTGATCTTTCAAAATGGTTATCCAGGCATTTTCAAGATGAATGTAGGAGGATGTAACAAAGGACAAGAGAAGTCACCCTCTAGATTTGCACTGCTGGGTAATAGATAGCATGGTTATTGATTTATTTGGCATAGAATCCAAGCACATAACAAGCCTTGTCTATAAAATGATGAGATGGATTTCCAAATGCTAAGACAACCATAGCCTTGCTCATTCTCCCTTCATCACATCCCTGCCTTCCGTAGGTGGGGGGGGGAACCCCTACTGGAAAACAAAGCTTTTCTTTAATGGATTAGACACCAGGGAGGAAAGGTTAGTACAGACAGTCCTCAACTTACCACCACAATGGACCCCAAAATTTATGTTGCTAAGCGAGAAATTTGTTAAGTGAATTTTGACCCATTTTACATTTTTTTCTTGCCACATTTGTTGAGTGAATCATTACAGTTGTTAAATTAGTAACACGGTTGTTCAGTGAATCTGGTTTCCCCATTGATTTTGCTCGTGAGAAAAGGGGATCACATGACCCTGGGACACTGCAACTGACAAAAACGTGAATCAGTTGTCAAGTATCCAAACGTAAATCACATGACCCTGAGGATGCTGTAACGGTCGTAAGTGTGAAAAATGGTGATAAGTCATTTTCATCAGTGCCATCGCTCACTAAGCGAACTGTTGTAAGTCGAGGACTACCATGAGTACCTGTATTCATGGACCGGGGCGTAGTGGGGGAGGGGGAAATGGGAGAATTGGAAAGAAAGCAAAAATGTCCACTAGAAACAGGAGCTCCTACCTTGAGGTACCCTGGAGGCCCTGCTAGGAAGCGGGATTACCTGAAAGAGTTCAATACGCTGCTCCGAACGTTTGGAGCTGAGGTTTGGCAAGCGAAGGACCCGAAACTCTGCCCGGAAGAGGCTGGTGATGTTTGTCTCTGCTGAAGACACGTTGAAGCGGAACATGTTGGAAGTTACTCCTTTGGGGCACAGCGGCAGCTCATCTAAGAGAAAACGACAAATGAGCTGGAAGGGCATTGAGGAGAGAGATCATAATCCAACCAGGAATGAAAGCATTTCATTTATTTATTTATTAAATGTATATACTGCCCAACTCACAGTTTGAGATGTAGACTATATCTACCGGTAGGTACAAGAATTGAGGCAGAGTTAATCTCTGGCTAAATGGAAATGATTTGCATAAGTTGAAAAAGAAATCCCCCATCTCTTCCAAAATGAATGTGGTACGTACATAGTGGCTCAACTGAAGATTGTTGAATTGTACAATTAAAACATGCTAAATTAAAATGACTCAATAAAATGTATTACTTTACTCCTGGGAAATACTTTCTACCCAGATGCTGTTCCTTAGATAGATTAAAACATTTAAGAGCAAAAGAAACCTTGGCCTAGTTCAGGGGTAGGCAACCTTGGCTCTTTTATGACTCGTGGACTTCAACTCCCAGAATTCCTAAGCGAGCTGTGCTGGCTCAGGAATTCTGGGAGCTGAAGTCCACGAGTCATAAAAGAGCCAAAGATGCCTACCTCTGGCCTAGTTAGTATGAATCAATGTGTTGGTTACCTTCAAATATCCATCTTTTAATGATTCATCTTCTAAGCTTATTAATAATTTGGTCCTATATATTCAGGACAAGAAACAATCTTAAACTGAGTAAAGAACAAATGTTTAAAGTCACTGTAAAGGATAAATCAGCAAAAACTGGCCTATCAAAATCCAAAAAATTATTTTAAAAATACATTGTTTTCAAACCGGTTCTCACCTAAACCTACCAGGAAATTAGTAATTTGGTAATTGTTTTTACGATTAAAATAGCTGGGTTCAATCTCTTAAAGATTCACAAGTCAATTTCTCAAATAAATAAACAAACAAACAAACAAATAAATAAATAAATAAATAAATAAATATCAAAACCCAGCAGAAAATTAAAAGCCCCTTATTCAATAGTTTTGCCATCAAATTTTGTTGGTGCAATCTTGAGGAAGCCCTTGGACAACAGATGACATGTAATATTTGGCAGGCCCCCTTTTTCCATGACTAGTCATAGAGTAGATGTATTAACACATTTTTAAAAACCCTACATTGCACATATTTTGGTCTCTATTGCAATTCTTGTATGTCCCTCACCTCAAAAATGGTAGGAAGTTCAAAATTAGTGATATGATCAGAGGGGACTCTGAGGGCTCTAGGTTATCCCCTCTTGATCTATGTTATCAAAAGCTCCTGAAAAGTCCAAGAAAATCAACTCCCAGTAGAAATAATTCATCAAGACCACAGGAATGGATTGAATGCCAATTCATAGGTCATGTTTAGATTGAAATAGGTTACATTAAACTTTGTTCCAAAGATGCTTTTTCACAAGGTAACTGGACTTTCTTGTTTTTCTTTCAAGACATTTCACTTCTCATCCAAGAAGCTTCTTCAGCTTCTTCAGCTCTGACTGGATGGTGGGGAATGGAAATCCTACAGACAGCTGGTCATTTGCATTCTTTTATAGAGTCGTTGATGACACCTGGAGGCTTATCTGTGTCTCCAGGGTCATCTGAGTAGTGCAAATGGGTGTAGAGCCTTCTTGGAACTGTTGAAAGGACTGTGTTGTAGACTGGAGATAGATGATGTCGTATCCCTCCCCTTCTGTTGAGAGAGGGCTGTTCAGTTTGACATAGATGGCCTCTTTGACCCTTTTTCAAACCAGCAGTCCTCTCTGTCCAAAATGTGGACTTTTCTATCTTGGAAAGAATGGCCTTTGTCTTTTAAATGTAGATGGACTGCTGACTCTTGTCCTGATGGGTTTATTCTCCTATGTTGTGCCATACTTTTATGAAGTTGTTGTTTTGTTTCCCCAATGTACAGCAATGGCTCACTGCATTGTACTGCATATACCACGTTGCTCAGTTTGTGCCTGGGTGCCTTATCCTTGGGGTGGACAAGCTTCTGCCTTAGTGTATTCTTCGGTTTGAAATGTGCATGTATGTTGTGTTAGTTGAAGATCCTCCTGAGCTTTTCTGATATTCCTGCAATGTATGGAATAACTACGTTGCGTTGTTTATTGTTTTCTTCGTCTGTTATGGAGGAGCTCCTGCTAGGTCTTTTTTGAGATTTGATGAAGGCCCACTCGGGATAGCCACACATTCTGAGGGCTTCCTTGATGTGTTTGATTTATTTTTTCTTTTCCTTCTTTGGTGGTAGGCAGGCCTTCAGCTCTGTGGTGTAGGGTTCTCATAACTCCCATTTTATGCTCCAGTGGGTGGTGTGAATCAAAATGTAAATATTGATCTGTGTGATTGGGTTTTCTGTAAATTTCAGTGTTAAGGCTTCTGTCTTCCTTAATGTACACAGCACAGTCCAGGAAGGCTAGGCTATTTTCCTTAATATCTTCAGGGGTGAATTTGATGTATCTGTCCATCGAGTTGATATGTTTGGTGAACGTTTCCAATTACTGTATTTTGATCTTGACCCAAGTATCATTGACATACCTATACCAGTGAGTGGGTAGAATTCCTGTAAAGGAGTTTAGGGCTTTGGTTTCTACCTCTTCCATGTAGAGATTGGCCACACTGGGGGACACAGGTGAGCCCATGGCGCAGCCATGTTTTTATCTGTAGAAACCTTCACTGTATTGAAAATAGGTAGTGGTCAGGCAGAGGTCTAGCATAGCACATATGTGGTCTGGGCTGAAGTCGGTTCTGTCACCTAGGGTGCTG
>NW_015398943.1:0-1634 GCF_001527695.2 Protobothrops mucrosquamatus
GCAGCCTTAAAGGTTTTGACAAATAGAAAGATTTTAATTAGTGCATGGAGGGAGAGAGTTATATTCTGGAATAAAAATGTTTGAATTAATTGTTTTTTGCATGCAGAGGCATCCCCAAGCAGTGGTCAACAACATCAAGAATGGTGGCCACGTTGCTGCAGTGGAAGGGCCACTTTTTTTGTATATATTTTATTAATTTGTAGGGTTAGGATTAGGGTTGGTTTTTTTTAAAAATAACATTCTTAATATTTAGCAAACAGCATATTGTCTGGGTTCATGTATTTAAAAAATAAGAGTTAATTTCCATATTATCATAATACGTTAGTTAATCGCTCAATAGTCTTTTTCTTACAGATGATAGATTAGACAGGCAGGCAGGCAGATAATTACAACCTGACATATACTATGGGCCACTTGCTTTTGATACACCTTGTGGGACACTCCTGTTGCCACACAATACAGGTAGCCCTCCTTTAGTGACCATTTAGTGACCTGAAGTTACAACGGCACTGAGAAAAGAGACTTAGGACCATTTTTCACAGTTACGACTGTTGCAGCATCCCCGCGGTCACGTGATTTGTATTCGGATGCTTGGCAACTGGCATGTACTTATGACGGTTGCGGAGTCCCATGGTCAGGGGATCCCCTTTTGCGATCCTTCTGACAAAGTCAGTGGGGAAGCCTGGTTCTAACTTCACAACTGCAGTGATTTGCTTAACAGTTGTGGCAAGCAAAGTCGTAAAATGGGGCAAAACTCATTTAACAGGTTTCTTACTCAGCAACATAAATGTTCGTAAGTCAGCAACTACCTGTGTTGTACTTATCCAATGAGGCCGTCTCGTTTAATATCCTGCTTATCCCACTGTTGGCATTCCACAGGTGCTCTGATGAACACATAAACCACGTTTACCACCTGCTGATGTCCCAGTTAAACCAAGAACACGCCGAGATACGTCTTTCCGCCTTCCAGATAGTGGACCAGCTCTTCGCTCGCTCGCATCTGTTCCGGACGTTGCTTGTCTCCAACTTCCAAGAATTCCTGGAGCTGACGGTGGAAACAGACTACGATCGGCCTCTCCCTCCGCCAACGGAGGCAGCCCAGAAGTTGAAAAAGGCTGCCATCCAATCTGTACAGGAATGGCACGAGAAGTATGGAGAAGCCTACAAGAAACTTTCGTTGGGATACCACTTCTTAAAACAGAACAAAAAGGTATCCGAATACTCGCTTTTATGGTTTGATGCTTCAGGGGAGTGTTTTTCAAGCTGGGCAGCTTTAGGATGTGGGGACTTCAACTGGCTAGCACAGCTGGCTAGGGAATTCTGGGAGTTGAAGTCCCCACATCTTTTATGTGTGTGTGTTTGTGTTTGTGTGTGTAACTTCCTGACAGTTAGAACAATTAACCAGTGGAACCACCTGCCTCCAGAAGCGGTGAATGCTCCAACACTGGAAGTTTTTAAGAAGAGACTGGACAGCCATTTGTCCGAAATGGTCTAGGGTTTCCTGCCTGAGCAGGGGGTTGGACTAGATGACCTCCAAGGTCCCTTCCAACTTTATTATTATTATTATTATTATTATTATTATTATTATTATTATTATTATTATTATTATTATTATTATTATTATTATTATTATT
>NW_015398943.1:4701-6781 GCF_001527695.2 Protobothrops mucrosquamatus
CTCTCTCTCTCTCTCTCTCTCTCTCTCTCTCTCTCTCTCTCTCTCTCGTGTGTGTGTGTGTGTGTGTGTGTGTACATATGCACATTGTATGTATGTATGTATATACACTATATACAGAGAGAGAGAAAGAGAGAGAGAGAGAAAGAAATACACAAGAATCCAGAGAGAGAAATTTGATCTGTTGACTTCTTTTGTTCCTGCTAGATGTGAAACTGAGCGAGAATGAAGACAATGCAGCCATCATAAATAACCTTTCGGATAGTTTTAAGCTCATAACAAATAAATTTTTGCCATTGGTGCAGTCTTGGATTCAGGTAAGCAGTTTTTATTAAGTTAAGAATGAAGTTGCATTGCTTTCATTCTGTAATGTTAGTGTTGTTGAGACCTTGTGGACCAAAACAGCTTTCGTTTCTCCCTGGGTTTGGCTACTGGCATGTACTTGCGACGGTTGCAGTGTCCCGGGATCACATGATCTCCTTTTGCGACCTGACAAGCAAAGTCAATGGGGAAGCCAGAGTCACTTAACAACCGTGTGACTAACTTAACAACTGCAGTGATTCATTAATAATCGTGGCAAGAAAATTCATAAAATGGGTGTCAGGCGGACCACAAAAACCTGGAGGTGTTCCAGACTCCAGACTCCCGCCTATGGTAGTCTTGGAGCAGTTTGGGCGCAGAGATGCCCTCCTCCTGCACCCAGGAGGCCTCGGACAGGGGGTACCCCTTCCAGAGGACGAGGTAGGATACCCCACCGCGCCGCACCCGCGAGTCCAGGATCCCTTGGACCTCATACTGTCCCGGTGACACCTCGCCGGGGCCCTGGTGACCGGGTGCCGTCCGTGCGGGCTTCAGCAGGCTGGCATGGAAGACAGGGTGTATCCTACCTAGAAGCCTCGGTAAGCGGAGCCGTACCGTGACTGGATTGATAATCTGGGCTATCTGGAAGGGCCCAATGAACTTCGGGGCCAATTTCTTACACGGCACTTGCAATTTGATGTACTTTGTGGACAGGAAGACATAGTCGCCTACCCGAAACGGAAGCTGCTGTTTGCGTTTCCTGTCCGCCTGCTCCTTAGCCGCCTCCCTTGCCTTCCTCAGTGCTTGTTGCACTGTATCCCATACCCCCCCCACCTGGGTGAGCCATGCATCTACCGTATAGGGTGGGTTACCTTGTGGTTGGCATTCAGGTATGGGTACAAACTCCCGCCCATGTACCACTTTAAAGGGGGTGAAGCCAGTGCTGCTATGCACGGCGTTTTTGTAGGCTACCTCGGCGAATGTTACAAGGTCGACCCAGTCGTACTGTTGGTATGACACGTAACTCCGTAGGTACCTCTCAACAGCGGCGTTGGCCCTTTCAGCTGCCCCATTGGTGCTTGGGTGGTAAGCTGAACTAAGGCCTTGGCAAAACTCACTTAGCAAATGTCTCGCTTAGTGACGTACATTTTGGGCTCCATTGTTGGTCCTATGTCGAGGAGAACCTGTAAAACATGTTTAGATTTTAGCTCCTTATTTTTCCTTGTATCCTCATTGTCAATTTGAAATAAACAGGTGAGCCGCTGGTACTTAAGTATTGTAAATCGCCATTGTTTTTTTCTGGGCGGTGTCTGAAACGCGCGGGTCATCTCAGAGGAACTAACCCATTTTGCAATTTGTAGTTATTCACCAGGGCTGGGATAAGCGATGATCGGCTCAGACAAGCCATTGACCTCAAAAATAAATTGGAGGCTGCTTTGGAGAAGACTAAAAAAATGGACATTGATTTTAAAGAGAAGAAAACATGGGTGAGTTGAACCCGATACCTCCAATGAATATTAGGGTGTCCTGAAATTGAAGTCGCTGTATTTTCTTATGAGGCTGTTTATTAATTTTATTAATTAATTTTATTAATGCTTGCCAATAAAGGAGGATATCTGTAGCTCAGGGTTGAAATGAGGGGTCCTTGGTGCTCTCTGAGTTTGGTGGTTTTATTGCAGACGTTTTATGACCCAACTAGGTAATATCATCAGTGCTAGAAGGGAGAGAGGTTTGTGGAGAGGAGGAGGAGGAGGAGGAGGAGGAGGAGGAGGAGGAGGAGGAA
>NW_015398944.1:0-1396 GCF_001527695.2 Protobothrops mucrosquamatus
CTTCAAAGAAAAACGAGGCAGTCCAGTTGGCTTCTGAAAAAGGCACCTTTGGAAGACATCTTGGTGTCTGTGGAGGTTCTCGGCCCTCCACGTCATGGTTGTCCCAAAGGTGCTTCTTTCACGAGGCAACTGGGCTTCCTACCTATCTATAGATAAACAAGGGAAGACATAAATCCTTTATAATTGCAATTATCCAGCTTGGGTAACAGTTCACCTTGGAGATAAGTCTACACCAGGGGTAGGCAACCTCGGCTCTTTTATGACTCGTGGACTTCAACTCCCAGAATTCCTGAGCCAGCCATGCGAGGGGAAAGGGAGAGGTTTTCAAGCTGAGCCATGCTGACTCAGGAATTCTGGGAGTTGAAGTCCACAAGTCATAAAAGAGCCGAGGTTGCCTACCCCTGGTCTACACCCTTAGTTAGCAGAATGTTACAAATTGGGCCACAGAAAAGGGAGGGAAGATAAGACAGCAAAAAGGGGGCCTTTTTGATCTAATAATTGGAGGGTGTGGTAATTGTAATAGTTGCTAGGCACTCCCTTTGGAAGGATGCGGTGTGATGCACGGGACAAGATATTAAAAACCTATGCCAGTGGTGGCGAACCTATGGCACAGGGGCCAGAGGTGGCACTCGGAGCCCTCTCTGTGGGCACACGTGCCGTTGCCCCAGCCTTGCCTCCCCCTGTGACCCCCCTCCTCTCCAGCAGCCCCCCTGGAGGAGAGTCGCCCCCGAGCGTGGCCCATGCGGAGCAGTGCAGCCAAGGACATGGCAGCCAGGCAGCGTAGACAAGACTCTGCCCTCACACCCCATTGCGCACAGTTGATGCTGCGGGGCGCGGGCAGAGGGCGTGGCTGCTGGGCGATCTGCGGCGGGCCCTGGAGGCGGTGAGTGGCCCTGTGGGCAGGTGGGGTGGGGGCGGAGCAGGGGCAGGGCAGGGGGCGGAGCGGGGGCAGGGCCAGTTTTTGGGCACTCGGTCTCTAAAAGGTTCGCCATCACTGACCTACGCAAAAATTGGTTCAGGTGTGGACTCTGGGATTTGCCATCACCAGGAGTTCCACCAGCTTTGGCAAAAGCTTTAATTCCACACCCTTGGAGTTGAATTGGAAACTCATCAAGGAGAGAAGCAACCTAGAACTAAGGAGAAACTTCCTGACAGTTAGAACAATTAGCCAGTGGAACCACCTGCCTCCAGAAGCGGTGAATGCTCCAACACTGGAAGTTTTTAAGAAGAGACTGGACAGCCGTTTGTCCGAAATGGTATAGGGTTACCTGCCTGAGCAGGGGGTTGGACTAGATGACCTCTAAGGTCCCTTCCAACTTTATCATTATTATTATTATTTTTTTATTGAAAATTTTTAAAAGTTTTACAATATAACTCCCCACCTCCCTCAAACCCC
>NW_015398944.1:4865-6781 GCF_001527695.2 Protobothrops mucrosquamatus
TCCTGTCTGGCAATTACTCTTTGGCTTGTTCAAGACTTCCCTCAGGACATTTCTGACTTCCAAGGAGAGACAAACCACCCCCTGAAGTCTCGGCAAGAGCACGGGAAGGTCTACTTCATCACTGGAGGTTTTTAAGAAGAGACTGGAGAGTCGCTTGTCTGAAATGATATAGGATCTTCTGCTTGAGCAGAGGGCTGGACTAGAAGACCTCCAAGGTCCCTTCCAGCTCTATTCTGGTTAAATTGATTGAAGAGATAGATAGATAGATAGATAGATAGATAGATAGATAGATAGATAGATAGATAGATAGATAGATAGATAGATAGATAGATAGATAGATAGATAGATAGATAGATAGATAGATAGATAGATAGATAGATATAAGAATGAATGGAGAGAAAGAAAGAAAGAAAGAAAGAAAGAAAGAAAGAAAGAAAGAAAGAAAGAAAGAAAGAAAGAAAGAAAGAAAGAAGAGATAGACAGACAGACAGACAGATAGACAGACAGAGATAAGAATGAATGGAGAGAAAGAAAGAAAGAAAGAAAGAAAGAAAGAAAGAAAGAAAGAAAGAAAGAAAGAAAGAAGGAAGGAAGGAAGGAAAGAAAGAGATATGAATGAATGGAGAGATAGATAGATAGATAGATAGATAGATAGATAGATAGATAGATAGATAGATAGATAGATAGACAGAGATAAGAAAGAAAGAAAGAAAGAAAGAAAGAAAGAAAGAAAGAAAGAAAGAAAGAAAGAAAGAAAGAAAAAGAAAGAAAGAAAGGAGATAAGAATGAATGGAGAGATAGATAGATAGATAGATAGATAGATAGATAGATAGATAGATAGATAGATAGATAGATAGATAGATAGATAGATAGATAGATAGATAGATAGATGAGATAGATAGAATTGTGGGTGCTTCATCACTGGAGGTTTTTCAGAAGAGACTGAAATGATACAGGGACTCCTGCTTGAGCAGGGGGCTGGACTAGAAAACCTCCCAGGTCCCTTCCAGCTCGACTCTGATTCCAATCCTGATTCTCAAAGACGCCTCCTGCCTCGGGGCCAGCAGAGGCCGAGAAATGAGAAGAGAAATTCTTTGGCCTGGCCTATTGTGCCCGGGTCCCGGCAGCTGACGGTGGCACCCTGACCCAAGCAGAGGTAGGAGCAGCCCTGCCTTGCCAAGGCTGAAACCGGCAAACAAAGACGACTCTTTTCTTCGTGGAAAGCGAAATTCTTCCAAAGGGTCTGGCATCGCCAGGGCCGCTATTAATAGGACAATGTCCCGCTTTGACAGCAGATACATGTCGGACAATGCCGTAATGTCTTCTGAATGCGCCTAATTCAGGCAGCTTCTCTTCTGCAGCCGGTTTCTTGCGAGAGTTCTCTCTTTTTTTTTGGAGGGGGGGGTTTCTTTTAATTTGTGCTGCTTTTGGGAGGGAGGGGGGGAGAAGGCAAGGTTTAAACTGGGGGCCTCTTGCCGTTCTTGAGGTGGGTCTCTCGCACGCCGAGGGCCCTTGACTCGTGACTGCAATTAAAGGCCAGAATTTCCGTTGCTCAGGGAGACATTGGTGAAAAAAAAGGTTCGCTCCGTTTTACAACCCTGCCTTGCTTGCCGCAGTCGTTAAGCGAATCGCTGCCATTGTTAAGTTAGTAACACGGCTGTTAAGTGAACCTGGATGCCCCATGGATTATCAGAAGGTCATGAAAGATGATCACAGGATTCCTGGAGACTGCAACCGTCCTAAGTACATGCCAGTTGCCAAGCGACCCTGGGACACTGCAACCGTCCTAACTACATGTCAGTTGCCAAGCAACTCTGGGACACTGCAACCGTCCTAAGTACATGCCAGTTGCCAAGCGACTCTGGGACACTGCAACCGTCCTAAGTACATGCCAGTTGCCAAGCGACTCTGGGACA
>NW_015398945.1:0-2924 GCF_001527695.2 Protobothrops mucrosquamatus
CCTCCCTTCCTCCTTTCTTTCTTTCTTTCTTTCTTTCTTTCTTTCTTTCTTTCTTTCTTTCTTTCTTTCTTTCTCTACATAAACAGACACAGATGCACAGATACATAGATAAACTTACCTACCTTACCTAGGAGACATTCGTCTCAGATTAAAGTGAGTGTTGTGAACTGAAGTTCTTTTTTAAAAAAATAATAAATTGCACGGCATAGTTATGGTTAGTTTTGAAATAATGGGTTACATATTTAGAGTTCACGTAAGGAGGAAAGGCGTAATTCCTTTTCTTACGTATTCCTGCTATAAATTAATGTGTAGAATAGAAAATGTTATATACAGCCCAGGAGCTACAAGTAGTCCTCGACTTACTGTACAATCGATTGAGTATCTATGATCCAGTTTCAAAGTTATGACGGCCATAACCCATCCTGCCCATTCCCAGTCACATGATCACATTTTGGGTGCTTGGCAGTTGGCTCACTTTTACATCCATTTGTAGCACCCTGCAGTCATGTATCTGCAATTTTTGATGTTTGGTGTGTTTTTTTGCCAGTTTCTGGCAATAGGTGTAATGGAGTTGCTTAACAACCAATGGTGTCACTTAACAACCTCTGCAAAAATAGTTGTAAACTTGGGTCTGGTGATGCAGTGATCCACTTAATAACCACAATGAGTTATGACCATAATTCTGGGCTCAATTACAACTGTAAGTTGAAGATTGCCTGTATGTTTGTTTTTGTTTGTTCAGCAGCTGGGTTATTAATGTTTGCTTAATTTATGGGATTTAGAATGTTTTCATGGTTGTTTAGAAATATGTTGTAATTGATGAACAGCTGTCAAATATAAGCTTACATTTTTCCTGGCAGGTTCATCGCTGGGTCAATTATGAATCAATGCTGAAAGAATGTCTGGTTGGAAGAATAGCCCTGAAACAAGCAGCTTCTCTAAAAGGTACACGCTCTTTATTCCATAAGATGTGCTCAATTTCAATCACCTGAGTCAAGCATTATGGAAGTGGTCTTGTATAACATGTCTCAACAGCAGCAGCATCTGTCTGACTTTGTCTGGGCTTAGAAACTAAGTTGGCCATTAGGGAGTTTCAGATATATAGACTAGACCAGGGGTAGGCAACCTTGGCTCTTTTATGACTCGTGGACTTCAACTCCCAGAATTCCTGAGCCAGCATAGCTGACTCAGGAATTCTGGGAGTTGAAGTCCACGAGTCATAAAAGAGCCGAGGTTGCCTACCCCTGGACTAGACTGATAAATGGAAACAAGCCTCCTTCTGTGTTGGTGCCAAGAAAATTCTATAAGTTTGTTTATGGAGTTACTAGGAGGTGAACCTGAATCCTTAGAATACATACTGTAGATGAACCAGGATGCCTATCTGTATGACGAAGAATGAATGATATTAACTTTAAATACATGACTGAATGTAGATAAACTCTCCAAGACGTTATTTAGAAGACATGTGGTTTCTACTTTATAGTGGGATTTTTAAAATGCTGGCCTGGAATATATGACAATTTGTGTTTAAGGTATTGCTGTTATTACCTACAAGGTAATCAAGTAATTGATTTGCTGGTGCTTCATTGAGAAAAATACCACTACTAAATAACTGTGTGTACATTAACCTCAATTTCTGCAATGTTATTACTATTTTGCTGTATTATATATCTTAATATTCCTAAGAAAGTTATTCAGAATATTTCAGGTTTGTAATCTGATTTGTTTCTGATAATCGATTGGCGCATGCTAATCTTGCATTCCACTAGGACAGCAGCTCCCAACGATTTCTGTACCCTGCACCCCTAGAATGCTTCTGATATATTCTCGCACCCCTTACAAAAGTTTGAAATAACAGCAACAAATTATGCATATACACTCTAATTTTGAAACCCCAAGTTTTCGCATCCCCTGGAATATCGTCTCACACTCCTAGGGGGTGTGAGCACCCCCAGTTGGGAACGCCTGCATTAGGAGATTTACATTTTTAATAAGAAAACCCTAAATAATAATGGAATTTCTAACATGCACTTTAAAACAGCAAAACAATAATAAATGCAATTAATCAAGCCAAGAGATTTTAAAAGATTTTTTTGCTTTTTAGAATGGAGAATGATGGTGGATATTATTAGGGATAAAATACTGCAGTATGACCATAACTTTTGGAAAAGTATCAGTTTCTTCAGTCATAATTTATCTTTACACAGTATATTATGCATGGGTTTATTATGCATATATTGGAAAGCTGTGACTTGATGATTCCTAGGGAGAATATGGAAAGCCAACAAATCTCCGTGACTTTTTTTGCATAGTAGCTGTGAAATGACCTTTGCAGAAGTACATCATACTACCTAATAAAGAAAAAAGACAGATTCCACAATACACATAAGTATGGGTACTTGCTTCCAAGGTGTTCAGTGCATCAAAATCAACTTTCTAAGCAATCCCATACAGTTTCATAGAGTTGAAGCATAAGTTTATGTGTGTTGCTGCCAATTCCAAGTTTTACTAACAGTTGGCTTCAAATTAATTCCCATTCCCTGATTTTGTTGAAGAGTTGATGGTTCTGAAATACTTCTTCCTGCAGATGTGTATGAACACCTGTTTAACCTACAGAATTTGAACACTGGAAGAGGGTTTTTGCTGGCTTAGAAATATTTAATGTTTCATAATTATATGGCATTTTGAAATTTTATGATGTGAAATTATGAACTTTCCCCCTCCCAAATTCTTAATATAACAATCAGAAAAACATGTGTTTGAAGTTGATACTTCTTATCCTGTGATCATCCTGCTGACATATACTGTCCTCTTCTTTAAAATTGAATTACCTAATCAATTCAGAGAAACCTGAACACTGAATTTTACCCTCTGGGGAATGTAGAATCAATATTTGACTTAGCAAAATAATGATTTAATTGCAT
>NW_015398945.1:4325-6781 GCF_001527695.2 Protobothrops mucrosquamatus
TATATATATATATATATATATATATATATATATATATATATATATATATATATATATATATATATATATATATTATAGCAATTACACATGTAATTTAATGGCAATTTATAATATGTGTGTGTATGTGTATAAATATATAGTGTGGGTTTATAACTTGATGGTTTTTGAAACAACAGCTAAAACATGATTTTTTTTAAAAAAGTGCATATTGTAATATTTTTCATACCTGAAAATTAGGTTTCCACATTTGACTATTCCATTCCTTAATCTGAGAAGAAACACTAGGAATTGTAAGCATGGTGCAGTAGTTTTTAGAAAAATAAATAAATTATATAAATCTCTCTCTTTGGATGCTGTTATTATCCGTTAGGAATTATAGTGCATTCCATGTTAGTCAACCGCACAGTAATGTTGTCAAAATTTACCAGTGTTTTAAAAAGTATTTTTTATGTTGAGGGTACATAGCTTCTGACACTCATGGCTTCTATTGGTGTTGGTAGAGTGTGTATTCAACCCAGTTTAATAGATTGTTTTTTAGTTTTTCTTAGTTTTTTAATAATATTTTTCATTATTTACTTATTGGTAAGAGAAAGTATAAAAAGCCGCAGTTTTTCAAAAAATCATTACAGGGTTCTGGTGACACAAGATACCTTTTTCCACAGTGCAGCTCCCCCTGTTGATATAAAAGACTGCATTGCATTTTTTTTCAAGAGATAGAAGAACTCTATGAAAAAGGAAGTCATCAGAGTAGATGTGGTTGAACATTTTGATTCTGTTTTTGCATATTTTGGGAGGAGATATTAAAGAGATGAATTGGTGTCATTAGCCTTGGAGAGTTTTGATTTGTTTGAGGATAGTTCAAGTAACAAAAGGCTTTATAAGGCTGCACTCCCCCTCAGAGCCACTTGTCCTCCAAATGTTGAAAAGTCCATATATTTTGTCTTCATCTTCTCTGAAAGGGGCTCTTCTCATGGCTCATTTTTGCACCTCTGTCCTATTGATGCTTCTTGTGATGTTGCCCCAGTGCAACAAACTGTCTATGACAATGGTGGCGAACCTATGGCATGGGTGTCAGAGGCGGCACTCAGAGCCCTCTCTGTGGGCACACGTGCCGTTGCCCCAGCCTTGCCTCCCCCCATGACCCCCTCCTCTCCAGCAGCCCCCCGAAGGAGAGTTGCCCCCGAGTGTGGCCCACACGGAGCAGCGCAGCCAAGGACATGGCAGCCAGGCAGCGTAGACAAGACTCTGCCGTCACACCCCATCATGCAGTTGATGCTGCAGGGCGCGGGCAGAGGGTGTGGCTGCCATAGCGCTGCTGGGCTGCCTAGGCGATCTGTGGTGGGCCCTGGAGGTGGTGAGTGGTCCTGTGGGCAGGCGGGGCGGGGGATGGGGGGACAGAGCGGGGGCGGGCAGGAGGGTGGAGCGGGGCCGGGGCCAGGTTTTGGGCACTCGGTCTCTAAAAGGTTCGCCATCACTGGTCTATGAGTATCATCTTAACCACTAGATAGTATTTCTGCACTTTTATAGTTACCATCTAAGGGCATAGAGTAAATCATTTTCCATTGCTGAAACATAAAATGTTCGTGCCGTTTGGCTATCATGATTTTGCATTCTCCAGTAGATGCCAAGTATATTTGTCATTCACTAAATGGCATCCTACATATTAGAGCGTATTGCTGGTATACTTTTTATGGACACAAATACTCAACGTTTCATGTATTTAAAATGATTGCAGTTGTGAAAGAAGTATCTCCATCTAGTTAGAAATAGCTTTCTCTTCACTTTAGTGCTCACATTTCTTAGAACTGATATTTTTTTATGTGGTTAAAATTCAACTCTGGTTGTTTTTTCTTGAATAAAGCTCTTGGTATTTTTTTTTGCCCAGAATGTTTGCACATAGTATCATAATGAGAGAGATTTTCTCTATTGTGATCACTACAGCATTATTTTATTTTGCATACCTTACAGAAATTTGTCCCCCTGTAATTGAAGAAAACAGGACCTTGAATGGTAAGTATGATAATATCCACCATTTTTTTTCATACAATATAGAAAAGGAAGTATGTATTCATCTATGGAGCAGCAAAATCTTGTACTTATTATATTTTACCCCCTATTTCTTACTGCTTTATGCCATGTTCTAAAAATAATGGCATTATTAAAATGAGAAAGAATGAGAAGGTACTGATCTGAATTTTTTTTGGCCTTTTTACAAAAAGTCTGTTCCAATGACACTGCTCTTGATTCCCCCCCCCTTTTTTTTACTTCCAATTCTTATACTACCTTGCTTGAATATCATATAGCAGAGTTTATTTAAAGCTCAGCTTTCTTCTTCTCCATCTCTTCTAAAAATGGGGGGAAACTAATACATAGAAATGTCCTTATGTAGGAATGTGACAGTGTGGTTGGTGCTGTTTGGCAAAGTTTTGCATCACTGTAGAAGAGTCTTCTAGTTT
>NW_015398946.1:0-1684 GCF_001527695.2 Protobothrops mucrosquamatus
ACTATGGCCCCCTCATGACTCGCGGACTTCAACTCCCAGAATTCCTCAGCCAACATGGGGGAACTATGGCCCCCTCATGACTCGTGGACTTCAACTCCCAGAATTCCTGAGCCAGCATGGGGGAACTATGGCCCCTTTATGACCTGTGGACTTCAACTCCCAGAATTCCTCAGCCAGCATGGGGGAACTATGGCCCCCTCGTGACTGGTGGACTTCAACTCCCAGAATTCCTGGGCTAGCGTGGGGGAACTATGGCTCCTTCATGACTGGTGGACTTCAACTCCCAGAATTCCTGAGGCAGAATGGGGAAACTATGGCCCCCTCATGGCTCGTGGACTTCAACTCCCAGAATTCCTGAGCCAGCATGGGGGAACTATGGCCCCCTCATGACTCATGGACTTCAACTCCCAGAATTCCTGAGCCAGCCTGGCTCAGCTTGGAAACCTCTCCCTTTCCCCTCAGCGTGGCTGGCTCAGGAATTCTGGGAGTTGAAGTCCACCAGTCATAAAAGAGCCCAGGTTTCCTACCGCTGGGTTAGGCAAATCACGGTTGTCTTGGCCCTTTTGGAAACAGGCCCCTCTCTCACAAGGTTTGCCGTGCTAGCGAGGAGCCCCTTTGTGAGACCGCGGTTTGTGTAGCTGCTCTGTGGGGTCTTGGGCCACCCCCTCCCCACCCCAGCACCCACGAACTCTTCTTCCTTTCCTTCCTGCCTTCCTGCTGCAAACCTGCCACCTTTGTGGCCGAAGGCAGACTTCCTAAATCTAACTAATGTTTTTATAACAGCGTTCTGATCCATTTCTTCACCCGCAGCCTGGAGTGAAATGCTTGCAAAAGCCTTTTTGTCATTTGCATTTCAAGGGGAGAAAAAAAAACCCCACCAAGCTGGTTAAAGCTTTAGCCAGCATTGAGGGGAGGGTGTACTTTTTGGTTCTGTGGACTGGCGGGGGTGGCTTCGGCGATTGATGGGGGGTGGGCTGCACAACCTCAATCCCACCCACAATGCGCAAATGCAGCTCCGTGCGCCCGCCTGCCATGGTCCGGGTCTGGGGGGATCCCTGCTTTAAAGGCAGCCAGACTGGCAGATCCCCCCCTTGGGGAAAAGGACGGGGGATTCCTGCCGCCTGGCCATTCATGGCGCAGTTATCGGGTTCTCTGGCGCAAATGGCTGCGGCTTTTGCCTGGGATGTTCTGTTCCTCCTGTCTCGGTCCACCTTGGGTCAAACTCCAGAAGACAGCGGAGGTCACTCGCCCCATTTCTCTGCCCCTCACCCCCCCCCACACACACACACACTGCGGTTCCCCTCTGTCCAGCCCTTTGCCCCGGCCCTCGGCTGGACTGGGTGGGCCTGGGGGCTCCTCTTTTCTCGCAGGCCTTTCATGGTTGAACTAGGGAACATTCTTAGTCCTAGTGATGTTACCTAGCTGGGTCGTGAAACGTCTGCAAAAAAACCGATCAAGCTGAGACAGAACCAAGGATCCCCTCCCCCTCCTCCTCCTCTCCCCTCCTTCTTCCCCCTTCTTCTCCTCTTCCTCCTCCCTTCCTCTCTCTCTCTGTCTGCAAACCCATTTCCTTTAGCGCTGATGATGTTACCTAGTTGGGTCATGAAACGTCTGCAAGGAAACCACCAAGGTGAGAGAGAACCGAGGATCCCTCCTCCTCCTCCTCCTCCTCCTCCTCCTCCTC
>NW_015398946.1:5553-6780 GCF_001527695.2 Protobothrops mucrosquamatus
CAAATGGCCACCACCACCCTTTTATAGCCTGTGGGGTGTGGTCCAGTGACTCAGCTTAATCTCTGGCACGTCTCCTTTTCTGCTGCGCACGCTTGTCGCTCCTACGCTGGCGTGGATCCAGCCACAACTTCTCTTCCTCATTATCCGACACACCTGGCTCCTGGCCAATCTCAGAAACACCTGGCTCCTGGCCAATCTCTTCTCCGTCGGGAGACACCTGAGGCATTGCTAAAGAGGAGGGTCCTGGAGAGGGAGGCCTGGCCATCTCCTCTCCTTCATGTTCGGAGCCTTCTTCCTCCGATAAGGGGCTCACAAGACGGAGCCACAACACCCGTCCCTTCTGGAACGGAATCTGCACCCTCCTTTTTTGGCTCTTACCAAGGACTGCCCCCTCCCGTGCCCACCGTGTCTGCAAAAACGCCCCCTCCCCCCTTGCAAGGGCTGAGGAATTTCCCAGCCAGCATCTTAATAATAATAATAGTAAAGTTGGAAGGGACCTCGGAGGTCATCTAGTCCAACCCCCTGCTCAGGCAGGAAACCCTATATCATTCCGGACAAATGGCTGTCCAGTCTCTTCTTAAAAACTTCCAGTGTTGGAGCATTCACCGCTTCTGGAGGCAGGTGGTTCCACTGGTTAATTGTTCTCCCTGTCAGGAAGTTTCTCCTCAGTTCTAGGTTGCTTCTCTCCTTGATCAGTTTCCACCCGTTGCTTCTTGTCCTGCCTTCAGGCGCTTTGGAGAATGGCTTGACTCCCTCTTCTTTGGGGCAGCCCCTGAGATACTGGAAGACTGCTATCATGTCCCCCCTCGTCCTTCTCTTCATTAAACTAGACATGCCCAATTCCAGCAGCCTTTCCTTATATGTTTTAGCCTCCAGTCTCCTAATCATCTTTGTTGCTCTTCTCTGCACTCTTTCTTAATTTCCTCTTTCTGAAATGGCACGAGCCAGTGTGGATTCCTCCTTCTCCGCCAGTCCGGGGCTGGGAGGAGGAGGAGGAGGGGGGAGCGTCTTCCCCCAGGGGGATCCCCGAAGTTTCAAAGGGTCCCTCGGAGAGATCAGATCGCCGCTTGTGACTCTCGGCAGGCGCCGCTTCCCGACGTCTTCCAAATTGGTGGCTAATAAGCAGCCCTCTTTGATGGCTGGAGATTCACCTGCCGGCCTGCAGAAAGGCCCATTTTTCTGCGCTGCGTCCTCCTGCAGCGCGCGGCTTTCCCGGCCTCCCAGTAA
>NW_015398947.1:0-2062 GCF_001527695.2 Protobothrops mucrosquamatus
TTCTACAATATGATTTTATTTAAAACATTTGCATAGCTACCCAATTTCAACTCTGGGTTGTTTACAATCAGGAATATAACACAAAATAAAAGCCAAAAATCAATAACAAAACAAAAACAAAACAAAAAGTCTGGCAATATAGCTATACCTCCCAGAGACAATGAACATTCTCTCCTACTCCTATTTCAACTGCCAACTTAAAGATGTCTGGACTTCAATTCCCAGCCCGGATGAACTGAAGTATGAGTTGAAGTCCGTATATCTTAAAGTTGCCAAGTCTGAAAAACACTCCTGTTCCCAAAACCTAGAGAAGAATATCATTTGAAGTACTCTCCTAAAAATTAAAAGGGTGGGGGCCTGTTAGTCCTCCAGGGAGAGGATATCCCATAGAGAAGAGGCTGTAAAGGAAAAGGTATTTTCTGAGGGCCCACAAAATGCCAATGTTTAAGGGAAAGGACCTGGAGCATGTCCACTTCATATATTCTGGTAGGACCGGATGATATCCTCAGGGAGAGGGAATCCCACAGATATGTAGGGCTTTTAAGGTGATAACTAGTGCTTTGAACTGCACCCCTGAAGGAAACTGCGAAGTAGTGAGCTTGTACAACAGGGGTGTAATATGCACAAACTTGGAACACCCAATACTTCAATATTTTCTTTGTATTTTTACAGATAAATAGTAAATAATATATTTACCTGTACTATTTAATGATAATAATCAGTTGTTGCCAATTAATTATATCTGTGGTATATCATCAGAGTTACTATATTGTAGTATTCATATGATGTCTACAGGTTATAAGATAATTGGTTTAGTGTTCAAATGATGTGCTTTTCTTGTGTTTTTTATTAAATGTGTTTAGCTGTTATTGTGTTGCCATTACTAGTCAGAAGTGTAGTATCAAAAGGTGGGAATTACTGAATTATCTTGGTGGCATTTAATATATGATTGAACTTTTAATTTGAATAATATGTGTGTTTTATTTGTAGGTTATGTGCTTCATTTACTGGATATATTTTCAAGGCTGAAAGGCAAGGTGTGAAAATAAGAAACTTCTACTTCATTTCATGCCTATGAAGTGCCAAATGGGTACACTGCATCCAGTGACAGAGGAAGCTAGCTCTCATGGAGTTTCCTAGCAGGGCTATGGGTGCAGTTGCCCCTTGACCTGTCCCAACAGGGTCTGGAAGCAATGGCTGTGGCAGATGGAACTGGCAGAAAGCAAGCCCAACATAGGCATATACAAGCACAGGGGAGGGAGATGGCCAGGACCTGTTTTGGAAAGGAGGGAGAGGCACCCACAAGTGGAACTTGAGTGCTTGAGGCTTCACCCTTTCCAGCTCCTCTCCACATAAAACTTCACATCTGTCATGTACCCCAAGCACAAACTGGAGCAAAACGTTTTCATATGATGCCCCTAAAATATATATATATACCCCTTGGTTTTCAGCAAGATACCCTTCCTGATTAGATCTAAGGTGGACTATTTTAAGGCTGCACGTCTTCCCTGCTTTTCTCCTGTTGTCAAAAATGCAGCTGCTGGCAGGGTCCTTCTAGCAGATGTTCGAAGAAACCTCTATGGATTATTGCAAAACTGTCTCAGAACAGCTGCTAAATCTGTTAAATATTAGCAGGTGCTGGGCTGCTCACACTCTCAAGGAGTTTAAGTATATTTTAATAACAGCAGCAGGGGCAGGGACATGGAGGAAAAATAAACAGAAGTCAAGTGTGACATTAAATCTGTTCATCGCACCATAGCAGTCTTTTGTAAATATCACAACTTTTCTTCCATCTGTATTACTGGTGGCCCCCACGGCTGGAAAAGTTGCTGGAAAAGTAAGGCAAACTGATACCGAATCAAGGCTACAGTACTCTTTTTAGAAAAGGTAGCTAGGAAAGCCAATGTTGAATTCCTATAAATCCTCTTTTTTTAAGTTAAAGGCTTCTAAAATCGGCAGTAGCAGCAGCAAATGGACCAAATATGCCTTCCTCTTCTTATTTTCTACACAACCACCCTGTGAGGTGGGTTGGGGAGGGAGGGAGGGAGGGAGGGAGGGAGGG
>NW_015398947.1:2589-6780 GCF_001527695.2 Protobothrops mucrosquamatus
GATAGCATGAATCACTTATGTTAGACTGAGATTCATAAATACATCATATTTACAAATGCAGCCAAGTAAACTTTGGACTACAATCAGAGTCTTTCAACAGAGGTGCAAGGGGAGGAGAAATTGGAGGAGGTTTCATATAAAGCAGCCATGTCCAACCAGCAGCCCATTGGCTGCATGAGGCCCTGGACAGATCAGTCCCATAAGATCAAAAACTATTAACACTATTATGTGATTTTTATACATTAACTATATATTTTATATGTGGCCCAAGACAATTCCTCTTCACCCAATGTGGCCCAAGCAAGCCGAAAGGTTGGACACCCATGGTCTGAAGCTTAAGTCATAGACTTACAATGTAAAATTCATTGATCCATAAATGGAATACCCTTTTATTTCTGTTGCCTTTGACCAGGGGTGGCAAACTGCTGGCCCGTGGGCCAGTTTCATCATACCAAAGCCGCACCCATCCCATTGCCGGCAATGCAAAAAGAGTCACGATACGTCACATCACGTCATGTGACGTGGCGAGTTTGACACCCGTGCCTCTGACTGTGTTAACTGCATCCTGCCAGACCTTGCAATTCTGATGCCAGTTTGGCACTTCTAAAAGTAAAACTTCCAAACCACAAGTAATTTGAAATGTTCTGGAAATGTCCTCTTTCAAAACCAGTACACCCTGAAACACTTTGAAGAGCCCCTAGAACAGCAAGGCCTAGAGCAGAGATTCTGGAGCCAACTTTGCTGGCTCCAGGGACTGGTTTCAGAAGAAAAATGGTCTCTCACGAACCGAGTGGGAAATCGTTTCGTGGGCACAATCTAGATCCCGCACATGCACAGATGAACTTTGCTTGTTTGTCTGCTGGGTGCATGGCTCGATTCCCAACAGACCTCAGGGAAGCACCAGTCAATGGAACGGGAATTGGGGATCCCGACCTAGAAGGAGAAGCAACTTTCTAGAATTCTCCAGATTATTCTGTTCCTAAGTCGATTAATTGTACACATTGCTAATAGTTTCATGTTTTAAATGTTTCTTTTTATTCAAGATGGTAAAACTAACCAATTACAATATAAATCAAGGATCTAGCAATATTTCAATATTTTGAATTCCCACATACATTCCATTTAATGAATCACCGGTCCTGTTGTTTGAGCTACAAAAATTAACTTATGACCATTAAATCATTACTTTCTCCTAGCTTGACCTGCTTGCAGGACCACTATTACGTTCTTGCCCTTTTCAAATATTTTAACTTAAAATTCAGAAGCTATTAAATAAAAAAATCCCATCCCCCAGAAAGTTTGAAACATTATGTAGGTAGTTTTTGACTTACAACCACAACTGGGATTTTCCACTGCTGAGTAAAGTAGTTGTTACCAATTTTACCCTCTCTTTTGCCATAGTTGTTTAGTGATTCATGCGGTTATTAAGCAAATCCAGACTCCCACATTGACTTTGCTTGTCAGAAGCCTCTTGAGCTGGTCACAAATGTTGATCATATGACCAGGGGCTCTGCAACTGCCATTAACACATGCCAGTTGTCAAGTAGGTTGATCACATGACCAAGCAGATGCTAATGGTTGTAAGAATAAGGACTGGTTATAAGTCACTTATGTTAGTGCCATTGTAACTTTGAATGGTCACTAAGTGAATTGTTATAGTTCAAGGACGACCTGTAATTCTGCCATTAGTGCTAGCTTTAGTAAATTTTACTATACTCCATTCTAATTAAAAAAGGACTTCAATTTGATTTTTATTTCAGCTCCTGTTGCATCAAACTTAAAGTGTTCCAAGTTACTTTATGTGTTGCCAAATAGTAGCATTTCTAGAAAATTCTATGTGACATCTACTGGGATGTATAGCACTTTGGAAATAATTCACAGTACAGAAGATGTTTTAAAAGATAGAGAAATGTGTCACGGTTAGCATTCTTGCAAGCTCTGAAGCACCTTCTCCCAAGTCTGTGTACAGCTCTAGCTTCTAGAGGAGGGGTCTTCAAACTTGGCCCTTTTATGACTTGTGGACTTCCACTCCCAGAATTCCTCAGTCCGGCACGCTGGCTGAAGAATTCTGGGAGTGGAAGTCCACAAGTCATAAAAGGACCAAGTTTGAAGACCCCTGCTCTAGAGCAACAGCTCCTGTCTGGGCTGAACTTTGCAAGAAAAGAACAGGCAGAAAACCCTGGAAAGAGATGGCAAATAATATCCATACGGAATCTCACGTCTTTTCAAATGACTAATCAGAACGTCTATGCCTCTGCAATTAAACTGACTCTAAACAATTACCAAGTCATATATTCTCTTGATGTGGAATGATGGTAACAATCAAGAACACACTATCATTATGATTACCGGTAAATTTTGTTTGCATTACTTGTTGAGCCATTAAAAAGTTCACCAACAGTGTGCCTTTCTATTTCAAGATATACAAGTTTAATCTATTTTTCTGTTAATTCTATTATCAATATAAATTATATCTAAGAAATTTGTGTGTTTAGCATTTTTTCAAATTAAGAAAGACCAGGGCTTTTTTTCTCATAGAATGCCCAGAACGGAGTTCCGGCACCTTTTTTGGATGGAACCTTGTAGGGTAGGCAAGGCGGATTGTATGATGTGTGTGAGTTCCAGCACCTTTTTTTTTTTTTTTTTAGAAAAAAAGCACTGAGAAAGACTATCATTAACAAAGGATGCAATAAAAAGATATATGTGGAGTGAGATTCAAGTGAACATTCTGCATCCAGGCTTTTCAGAATGTTAGCACAATTATAATTTTAGGCTACAGACATTCCTCCTAATTGGAATATGAGCTTCCGACATTTTGGCTGAGATTATGAATACTTCTAACATGACTTAGAAGCAGTGGTCTGAAACTTGAAAGCACAAGTGTGGCACATCAGTGCAACTATTAAAAGCACCCAAAGTTTATTTCAGGATTTTGTGCAAGCTAAAAAAAATTCAATGCGGTTTCCAAGAATTACATTAAAGATGCAAATTCATTAAGGAGTCAACTTTTTAAAAGTAGCTCAATTCCCCCCCCCCTCCAGAAGGCGAAAAAAGCGCTCGCTATAATCAGTATAGCACACCTATGAATTCAGAGGCATTTCTTCCCAATCATTTTCAAAACATGCACCACTCTAATTCAAGTTGTTAAAACTCTCAGTAAATAAATACGGCTCAACCTAAACCTTCAGGATTAGGAATTTGTCTTTTGCCTATCACAGTGATGGCGAACCTTTTAGAGACCGAGTGCCCAAAAACTGCCCCCCTGCCCGGCCTGCGGGGCCACCCACTGCCTCCATGACCCACCGCAGATCACCCAGGCGGCCCAGCAGCGCCATGGCAGCCACACCCTCTGCCCGCGCCCCGCAGCATCAACTGCGTGTGACGGGTGCGAGGGCAGTCTTGTCCCCGCTGCTCGGCTGCCATGTCCTTGGTTGCACTGCTCCACCCGGGCTGCGCTCGGGGGTGACTCTCCTCCGGGGGGCTGCTGGTGAAGAGGGGGCCGTGGGGGGAGGCGGGTCTGGGGCGATGGCATGCGTGCCCACAGAGAGGGCTCTGAGTGCCGCCTCTGGCACGTGTGCCATAGGTTTGCCACCACTGGCCTATCATGTCAGGAAAAGTTATTTAAAGAATAAAAATAAAATAAAAAATAATAAAATAAAAATATTAACAAGGAGACAGCATCCTTCAAAGAATCATTCATATTTTCTAGGGTGTGCATCTGTGGGCTCTGCTGGATATTTAAACAGAATCAGATGGTTGACTGTACTGAGGTGAGGGAGCGAGAATGCAACACAATAGCACAGGACCGAACAAGGAGCCAATATAAACGGTTCTGCTTCTGCTGATATAATCCTCTCATAATAAATTATTTCCGATAGCTAATTTTTATTGCTCCTAATAATATCATAGTGCAAACTATTCTAAAAAGACAAATATGTCTAATGTTTGTATTAAAGCAGCGGCCTCCAACCTTTCCAGTTTTGCAGACTGGTGGGGGGGGGAGGAGAGGGAATGTGTGCCCGCTGCTTCCATGGCCCAGTTTTGAACAGGCCGCGGCCCAGGGGTTGGGGACCTCTATATTAAAGCATCAACACTGACATATCAATAGGTAAGTTAATAAGATATCTCAGTGTTTGTTAACCTTGACAACTTGAAGATGGGTGGACATCAACTCACAGAATCCCCCAGCCA
>NW_015398948.1:0-1439 GCF_001527695.2 Protobothrops mucrosquamatus
AAGCTCTGGCGGGAATTGTGTGGATGTCTTGTGTGCCTATTAGAACAAAGATGCTGTACCTCGTTCCCCTTCTGTAGGTGGGTGGAAATCCTGTGGTTGTAAAATACTATTCTTCTCCCTTGATGCCTCAACTTACAAATGGGATCGCTTACTGTGCAAAGTCTGATCTCTGCTGTAACTAGACTGTGCGATTTCATTTTAAAAAAAAAATCCAGTGGGCCTGACTCGGTGCTGTACGTGCGGTACCGTATGCGTGGCACCGTACGTGCAGTACCATACGTACAATACCATATGTACTGCACTGTACCGTACGTGCAGTACTGTACGTACGGTACTGCATGTACGGTGCCGCACATATGGTACCGCACGTACAGCACCGTACGCAGAGCACCGTACGTACAGCACCGTACTGTACGTATGGTACTGTACGTACGGTCCTGTATGTACTGTACATGCGGTCCGTACGGTACAGTACTACACGCATGGTACCGCACGTACGGTGCCACACGTACGGTACCGCACGTACAGCACCGTACAGCAACGCACGTACAGTACCTTATGCACAGTACTGCGCCGTACGTACGGTACTGTACGGTGCTATGCGTATGGCGCTGTACATACAGCACCGTACGTACGGTACCGCACGTACGGTGCCACGCGTACGGTGCCGCGCGTACAGCACCGTACGCAGAGCACCGTACGTACAGCACCGTACTGTACGTATGGTACTGTACGTACGGTCCTGTATGTACTGTACATGCGGTCCGTACGGTACAGTACTACACGCATGGTACCGCACGTACGGTGCCACACGTACGGTACCGCACGTACGGTACTGCATGTACGGTGCCGCACATATGGTACCGCACATATGGTACCGCACCGTACGCAGAGCACCGTACGTACAGCACCGTACTGTACGTATGGTACTGTACGTACGGTCCTGTATGTACTGTACATGCGGTCCGTACGGTACAGTACTACACGTATGGTACCGCACGTACGGTGCCACACGTACGGTACCGCACGTACAGCACCGTACAGCAACGCACGTACAGTACCTTATGCACAGTACTGCGCCGTACGTACGGTACTGTACGGTGCTATGCGTACGGCGCTGTACATACAGCACCGTACGTACGGTACCGCACGTACGGTGCCACGCGTACGGTGCCGCGCGTACAGAACTGTACGTACAGTACAGAGCCGTACGTACGGAGCCCTAGGTACGGTGCTGTACATGCAGTACTGTGGACATGCGCAGACGGCCGAGAGAATTGGCCCGTCCCTTTCGGAGGACTTAAGTCTTTTCCTTTCTCTTACCTCTGGGCGGTGGGTGGGCTGTTTACGGCAACCTGGAGAGGAAAGGAAGGAATCTCCTGCCCTTCCTAACCCTGACTTGCTTTGGCGGAAGGTCTACAAAGTTAGATGGACGGCGA
>NW_015398948.1:5429-6779 GCF_001527695.2 Protobothrops mucrosquamatus
TTGTGTGCCTATTAGAACAAAGATGCTGTACCTCGTTCCCCTTCTGTAGGTGGGTGGAAATCCTGTGGTTGTAAAATACTATTCTTCTCCCTTGATGCCTCAACTTACAAATGGGATCGCTTACTGTGCAAAGTCTGATCTCTGCTGTAACTAGACTGTGCGATTTCATTTAAAAAAAAAAATCCAGTGGGCCTGATTCAGTGCTGTACGTGCGGTACCGTATGCGCGGCACCGTACGTGCAGTACCATACGTACAATACCATATGTACTGCACTGTACCGTACGTGCAGTACTGTACGTACGGTACTGCATGTACGGTGCCGCACATATGGTACCGCACGTACAGCACCGTACGCAGAGCACCGTACGTACAGCACCGTACTGTACGTGTGGTACTGTACGTACGATCCTGTATGTACTGTACATGCGGTCCGTACGGTACAGTACTACACGTATGGTACCGCACGTACGGTGCCACACGTACGGTACCGCACGTACAGCAACGCACGTACAGTACCTTATGCACAGTACTGTGCCGTACGTACGATGCTGTACGTACGGTACTGTATGGTGCTGTGCGTACGGCGCTGTACGTACAGCACCGTACGTACGGTGCCACGCGTACGGTACCGTGCATACAGTACTGTACGTGCAGTACCGTACGTATGGTACCGCACGTACAGTACTGTATGTACAGCACTGTACGTACAGTACAGAGCCGTACGTACGGAGCCCTATGTACGGTGCTGTAGATGCAGTACTGTGGACATGTGCAGACGGCCGAGAGAATTGGCCCGTCCCTTTCGGAGGACTTAAGTCTTTTTCTTTCTCTTACCTCTGGGCGGTGGGTGGGCTGTTTACGGCAACCTGGAGAGGAAAGGAAGGAATCTCCTGCCCTTCCTAACCCTGACTTGCTTTGGACAAAGTTAGGTACATAAGGTACAAAGTTAGATGGACGGCGAACAAATTAATAAATTCCATTAGTTGTAACTTCTCACGTCTCATCCGTTTTATCCATCCTTTAAATGATAAACCTATAAGGGATCGATAGGTTATATTCATTTTCAAAATAAACTATATTTATTTTTACATTTATCGTTTCTTAATAAAAATGTACACTATTTCAAATAGATAGTTGATATTCCACCTAAATTAATACATAGGTATCTCTAAGAAATATAGTTTAGAAACATCAAACCTAAATACAAACCGACATACGTACGAACTCTTTAAAGAAATAGCAGGGCAGGCCAAACAAAACTATTTTATTTTCCAAGTGTGTCATTAGATACAGAGACATCTCCTGGATATTACATGTGGCTAACAGTCCCACAAGTGCACATGAACCTC
>NW_015398949.1:0-2786 GCF_001527695.2 Protobothrops mucrosquamatus
AGAGAGAGAGAGAGAGAGAGAGAGAGAGAGAGAGAGAGAGAGAGACAGACAGACAGACAGACAGACAGACAGACAGATTCACTGAACATGGAAAGAAAGGTCATAAAGTGGGGCAAAATTCACTTAACAACTTTGTGGTGGTGAGGATGGAACAAAAGATGATTGGCAGTTCACTCCCTTCTATTCCCAGCTTGCCTCCCAAAATCGTGGGCACTTCATCCAAAGGTCTTCTAGTCCAACCCCCTGCTTGAGCAGCAGGAGACCCTATACCAGGGGTAGGCAACCTTGGCTCTTTTATGACTTGTGGACTTCAACTCCCAGAATTCCTGAGCCAGCCTGGCTCAGCTTGGAAACCTCTCCCTTTCCCCTCAGCGTGGCTGGCTCAGGAATTCTGGGAGTTGAAGTCCATGAGTCATAAAAGAGCCAAGGTTGCCTACCCCTGACCTAGAGGAATATATGAAAACATAATTAATGTTAATTAATGTAGACTTTATTAGTTTAGAGCAGGGGTAGGCAACCTTGGCTCTTTTATGACTCGTGGACTTCCAGAATTCCTGAGCCAGCATGGCTCAGCTTGGAAACCTCTCCCTTTCCCCTTAGCATGGCTGGCTCAGGAATTCTGGGAGTTGAAGTCCACGAGTCATAAAAGAGCCAAGGTTGCCTACTCCTGCCCTATACCATTTCAGACAAATTGAATAAGAATTCCATGCCCCCTATTTTTGTGTAAAACTTATACAACAGAGGCAGACATTACCGACATCAAAATGCCAGTGCAATCCAGAAAGACAATGTTCTATATATAGAACTATCCAGGAAGATTTGTGCTTCTAATTATCTCAATGAACCGTATCTTTCAACCATCCTTAATAAACGTTGATACGAATGTTGCCTCTTCAAATTGTTTCCTTTTACCAGTAACAATGGCACTGTTGAGATCATTACAAATAATAATTATTTTTTGGGAGAATAATGTTTCTCAAAAAAACAAAAAACAAAAACCACCTAACCAAATGTCTCCATCATTAGCTTGTTCACAAATGGATATTTTATAATGGATTCTTGGGACTGGTTCATTGAATGAAAGCAAAAATGTACTCTGTCTTATTTGTCGTCTGGTCTTTCAAAAGATCCGAGGCCCACTGATTCTAGAAATTTCCTTTGTACTAAAAGCATGTTGAACAAAGATTAGCAGTGACACACTGCTAATGAACGTTCGGATGAATTACCAGAGTTCACAGGACTGCGAGGGAATTTATTTTGTCGCTGAAATGTCATCGCAGCCAACATTTCATCTTAATTAAACCGGTGACAGTGGACCACCTATAAAACCTCATTTTGTTCAAAGTATAGGTGTGCTTGATTGCACTAATTTCCTGATTGTTAGCAGGATTAGTAAAATACTGAAATGCATCTTGCAAATTCTCATCATTATCATCATCATCATCATCTCTCTCTCTCGCTCTCTCTCTCTTGCAAAAACAATCACTCATCAGTTTAATAGTTAATAATAATAATAATAATAATAATAATAATAATAATAATAATAATAATAATAATAAAGTTGGAAGGGACCTTGGAGGTCATCTAGTCCAACCCCCTGCTTAGGCAGGAAACCCTATACCATTTCGGACAAATGGCTAACCAGTCTCTTCTTAAAAATCTCCAGTGTTGGGTATGTCTAGTTTAACAAAGAGAAGGACGAGGGGGGACATTATAGCAGTGTTCCAATATCTCAGGGGCTGCCACAAAGAAGAGGGAGTCAAGCTCTTCTCCAAAGCGCCTGAGGGCAGGACAAGAAGCAACAGATGGAAACTAACCAAAGAGAGAAGCAACCTAGAACTAAGGAGAAACTTCCTGACAGTTAGAACAATTAACCAGTGGAACAATTAACCAGTGGAATTAACCAGTGGAACAACCTGCGGTGAATGCGCCAACACTGGAAGTTTTTAAGAAGAAACTGGACAGCCATTTGTCCGAAAGTTGGAAGGTACCTTGGAGGTCATCTAGTCCAACCAGCAGGGGGTTGGACTAGATGACCTCCAAGGTACCTTCCAACTTTATCTTCATTATCATTATCATTCACCGCTTCTGGAGGCAGGTTGTTCCACTGGTTAATTGTTCTAACTGTCAGGAAGTTTCTCCTAGGTTCCTTCTCCCCTTGATTAGTTTCCACCCGTTGCTTCTTGTCCTGCCTTCAGGCACCTTGGAAAATAGCTTGACACCCTCTTCTTTGTGGCAGCCCCTGAGATATTGGAACACTGCTGTCATGTCCCCCCTCGTTCAAAGGGTCTTTTGGAATTCTTCACCAATTCCATAGGCAAAGGAATTAGATTTTTTTTTTCAGAAGGAGAAATTTTCCAGGTATTTCTCAATGAGAAATTGCTTGCTTCTTCCTTATAATGAGAATTGCATCACTAGGTAGAATGAGATAATTTCTCTATTAGCATCTTGCCTTTACATACATAATGGCAAAGTTTCCTACTGTCCAGTCATGTCCAATTCTAGGGGTTTCCTGAATTTCACTTCAGTTTTCTAGCCAAGGGAACCAGTATTATTCAAAGAGAACTCCATGATCATATGGCTGACATGACTATACGCTGAGGCACACAGAATACTCTTACCATCCCACTAAAGTGGTACTTATTTATCTACTTGCATTTGCACGCTTTCAAACTGCTAAGTTGGCAGGAGCTGGGGCAGGAATGGGAACTCACTTTATCATGCGGTACTTGGGTCTTGAACTGCTGACCTTCTGGATAACAAGTTCAGCATCTTAACCACTAGGC
>NW_015398949.1:7166-13945 GCF_001527695.2 Protobothrops mucrosquamatus
ATAATAATAATAATAATAATAATAATAATAATAATAATAATAATAATAATAATAATAATAATAATAATAATAATAATAATAATAATAATAATAATAATAATAATAATAATAATAATAATAATAATAATAATAATAATAATAATAATAATAATAATAATAATAATAATAATATGTAAGACCAGGTCTTATTTTTCAGGGAAACACGATAACACTTCAAACCATATCTGTTTGGAAAGGTCAACCTCAAGTTCTTGTTAATATAATTTTCTCCCTAGTGTTGTGCAAAAGGGATAATGGAAGATCTCATCTTTCTGCAAGGTTCTGCACCCTTTTCAAGCAATCTGAAGTTGTCTGTCAGCTTTCTTGCAGTACCTAACAGTGCCAATTCATGGCTCGTGCCCCCCCCTTTTTTTTTCTTTTGCCAGCTCTGCTTTGTCTTCATTTCGTGACAAGAGTGTGACAGGTGCACAAAGCTGAGAGGCAATTGGAACTGCAGTTTTTAGAGAGGAGGATCGCAAGTCAGAGGACAGCGTTCAATGTTTCCATTCATTCTCTGCAACTTAGCGATGGTTCCCACAGGTAGATGTGTACGATGTTGAAGAAACAAAGGATGGAAAACACAGAATAACAGAGTTGGAAGGGACCTTGGAGGTCTTCTAGTCCAACCCCCTGCTCCAGCAGGAGATCCTATCCCATTTCAGACAAATGACTGTCCAATCTCTTCTTAAACAACTCAAGTGCTGGATCACCCACAGCTTACAGAGTAGCGCAGTGGTTAAAATTGAGGCTAACTCACTGCTTACTCCAGGAGTTTGATCCTGACTGGCTCGAGGTTGACTCGGCCTTCTGTCCTTCCGAGGTGGGTAAAATGAGGACCCAGATTGCTGGGGGCAAAAGGCTGACTCTGTAAACCACTTAGAGAGGGTTGTAAAGCACTGTGAAGTGGTATAGAAGTCTAAGTGCTATTGCTATTGCTACCTTTGACGCAAGCTGTTCCACTGGTTAATTGTTCTCACTGTCAGGAAATTTCCCCTTAGTTCTAGGTTGCTTCTCCTCTTGATTTGTTTCCATCCATTGTTTTCTAGTCCTGCCTAAGTGATCAAAAATAAAGGAGATATCATTCACAACTCTTCGATAAACCATGGAAACTACAAAATAGTCAATGTGTTTAGTTTGTTTCATTGGGCATCGAAAAAACCAGTTAAATAGTGATGTTTATTGCCATCATTTTTTCCAGTACAGTATTAATAAACAGCACAAGAAACATTTAGACATGTTTCTGTTGGCTGTACTATCACGGTAGCTGTTTTTTCTCCTTCAGGTTAAATAATAATAATAATAATAATAATAATAATAATAATAATAATAATAATAATAATAATAATAATAATAATAATAATAATAATAATAATAATAATAATAATAATAATAATAATAATAATAATAATATATAATAATGATGATGATGTTGGAAGGGACCTTGGAGGTCATCTAGTCCAACCCCCTTCTCAGGCAGGAACCCTACACCATTTCAGACAAATGGCTGCCCAGTCTCTTCTTAAAAACTTCCAGTGTTGGAGCATTCACCGCTTCTGGAGGCAGGTTGTTCCACTGGTTAATTGTTCTAACTGTCAGGAAGTTTCTCCTTAGTTCTAGGTTGCTCTTTGGTTAGTTTCCATCCGTTGCTTCTTGTCCTGCCTTCAGGCGCCTTGGAAATTAGCTTGACTCCTTCTTCTTTGTGGCAGCCCTGAGATATTGGAACACTGCTATCATGTCCCCCCCTCATCCTTCTCTTCATTAAACTAGACATACCCAAATCAATACAACTTTTTCATGTGGGAAAATCATGTCTGTGTTCTGGGATTATTTCTTACCCAAAGAAATTGGCAATGCTTTCTCTCTTACCTAAAATACTACCCATGTCATATCCATCTCCTATTGTATGAAATGATTAAAAAAATTGCTTTATTTTTGTTTGTTTTTAAGGATAGGGGAGCAGAGAAAGTATTGACCAATTGGCATGTAGGAAAAAGCATTCTAGGACCGGACTAAAATTATGAACTGATATAAATGAACGTTAGTTGAGGTGTCACATCCGTCGAGCCCTGAAGGCCCATCTATTCCGTGCGGCCGGCCTGGCGTAGTTTGATTATGTTTTAGTGGGGGTTTTTGTATGGGGTGTTTTTAGAACAGGCCTGTTATTTAATTTGATTTTAGAACAGAAACTATTTATTTATTATTGTGGTTTTTAGTATCGCCTGTTCACTGCCCTGAGTCCCGTAAGGGAGATAGGGCGGTATATAAATTTAATAAATAAACAAATAAATAAATAAACAAACAAACAAACAAACAAACAAACAAACAAACAAATAAATAAATAAATAAATAAATAAATAAATAAATAAATAAATAAATAAATAAATAAATAAATGACTGGTGCTTCTTGTCTAGATTCCATCAAAGGGAGGCCTCAATCTTGCAAATCTGAAAACATGTCTCCCTTTTCTTTCCTTTTACTTTCCAGAAAAGGAGGGAGGATCCCTTCTAAAAAAAAAAGCTTCCCACTCCCCTTTCCTTCTGTATGGCAGTAGTCTCATCTGGGCTTTTTTCTTCTTCTTCCTGTCTCCCAAGGTTATTTCCACACACTATTTCAGTGACTCTGATGGAAGGTAGACCTATCAGTCACTGTGTCCAATACTCACTTTCTCTCTGTCTCCCACAATAGTATTGTTTATTTTTTTTGAGGGGGTGGGTCAATTTGCAACACATCAAAGCTCCAAAGAATTACTCTGAGACCACAACTTCAAGGAGAGTTTTGAACAGGAGCAAATAGTTTAGGCTGTTTCATTTTTCCTCGAGTAAGCTGTTCAGTTTTGGAGATGTAGGGTGTATTTGCAGCCCTTAAATGGGGTGAGAGGACAACTACCAATAATTCATAAGACTAGATTATTTTCTTTAGGAATGATGATGGGATGGAAGATAAAGTGCAATAATGTCACCTTGACATAGTTTATTACTCAATAATTATTTTTGCAGGGAGATGCAGTGCAGCTGGTCTCTTGCTTCCTGGATGGCTACAATTGATATAAATATTTTATTTCCCAAAGCATGTTGACACTTCATTATCACATCCCAATTACGATCCGAGTGTCAATTTCCCCTTTACATTGGTTGTATCACAGGATATTATACTGAATTTGCTGAGAAAGGTGGAAAAAAAATATAGCTTCGGATTTTATTACCCTCAGCACTTCTTCTCCGATGTACAACTTTCTCCAGTTTCTTTCCCCACCTTCAGATTGTCATTTTAGCTGTGGCTTCTGGGAGTTGTAAGCCGAACACATCTGGACCACAGCAGGCTAAAGAACA
This sequence comes from Protobothrops mucrosquamatus, assembly GCF_001527695.2. Classification (NCBI taxonomy): domain Eukaryota; kingdom Metazoa; phylum Chordata; class Lepidosauria; order Squamata; family Viperidae; genus Protobothrops; species Protobothrops mucrosquamatus. The sequence continues at coordinate 10,536 of NW_015398949.1, forward strand.
GAAGGCACATTTTTGTGTGTGAGTGCAAGGAGAACACTTAACTTTTTTTTTATGTGGCTCAGAGCCACAAGAGGATGGTGCGGTATCACACCTATGGGAGAGACTGTGCTTTGTGGGTAGGTTTTTTTTTTTTTTTTTTGAGGAGGGTGTCTTGTTTTAATGGCAGTGTGCATTACAGTTATTCCACCTCAAATGGCAGGAAATGTACCATCTGCTTTCAGTAACCAGGTTTAGAGGCAGGTCTATGGCTGTAAAAATGATACCCAAATGCTGCATTGACCTCAGCTTCAGCTTGACGAGCTAAATTCCAGATGTTTCCAGAGCAACGTTGTCCATGTCCCCTTCAGCTATAGGCGTAGCTATGTTTGTTGTGTTCCCTTTTAATCATGGGCAGCTACAACTGGAAAGGGATCAAACAGCCAAGTTGTAATTGAACCTTTACTGTTTTTCCGCATGAGTTGCGTACTTAAAGAAGATGTTGGGTTTCAGTTGCCATCCTCACTTTTTAACCCTTCCTTCTCAGACACCTTTTCAAGGTGCTAAATAAAATCAATCATGGATATGATAAAGAAACAAGCCATACACCAAAAGACATGCCATAAAGTATGGTTTTATAAAACTTTAGTAAGGCCACACCTGAAATACTGTATCCAGTTTATTTTAAACAATCTTGAATCACACACTACTACAATCTTGTTATGTCTAACTAATCTCCATACACATTTTTCCTCCTCCCCCCCCCAGTACCATATAATTCTAACTCTAAGAGTAATACACAAGTTAAGGAAAATGGCTGCATCTCCATATGTTCTCAAAACAAGAACATTCGATGTTAGCGGCATTAATACATATGTATTTGAGGTGGGAACATAGTCAAACTTTGCAAAATGGAAGGTAGATCATCACGAATGAAGTCCTGTCTACTTTGTCCTTGCATTCAGTGCATCTGCCAGGCTTCCAAAATCAAGAGAGGCATATAGTTAGTTCTGAGTAGTTTCCTAAAGACAATTGACCTACCTTGCCAAACTAAAGCAAACTATTAGCATCATTATGACATACTAGGAGAACCTCTAAGGAGGAGCTATCTTGACACACTTCCTATCAATCAAACTATCTAAATCAGAGGTCCCCAACCTTTTGGGCACCAGGGACTGGTTCCGTGGAGAGAGGTTTTCCCGTGGAATGGAGGGTGCATGGTTTTGTGTGCTGGTACTGGTCTACGGCCCGGAGGTTGGAGACCCCTGATCTAAACTTTGCTGTCTCTTGCTCCTCTGCAATGTTCATGGAAGCCCCTATGAGCAATAGAGCAAAGCACCTGCAAGTCTGAATTAGGAATGGAAAAAGGATCCTCTCCCACGAGCAACACACTTCTCTGCAACCATTTCCCCAAAGGTGCTTTTCCACGAGGCAACTGGACTTCCTTGTTTTTCTTTGAAGACATTTTGCTTCTCATCCGTTCACTACTTCAGCTCTGACTGGATGGTGGGGAATGGAAGAATTTATACTCCTTGCAGACTGCTGGTCATTTGCCTCCTTTTAGAGGGTCATTGAGGCCACTTGGAGGTTTACCTGTGTCCTCGGGGTCACCTGAGTGGTGCAAATGTGTGTGGAGCCTTCTTGGATGCAGGATGTTTTCTGCCCTGTGTCCCTTCATGGTTGAAGACAGGCGCAGGCTGTTGGGGATGAGTCTGTGTGGTCTGAATCTCAAAGCTGAAGCTGAAGAAGCTTCTTGGATGAGAAGCAAAGCGTCTTCAAAGAAAAACAAGGAAGTCCAGTTGCCTCCTGAAGAAGCACCTTTGAGACAACCATGACCTGGATGACTAAGAATCTCCATAGACTTTCTCTGCGAAAGTATTTCTCTGAAAGTATCATAAAACAGAGAAGGAATACTAGACACCATGAATGTATTTTAAACAGATGTTCTCTTTCCTTCGCAGTTTCTCATCCTGCCGTTTAATATTTGCCTTTTTTCTTTAGACTTCGAGTGTGTGTGTGTGTGAGAGAGAGAGAATGCTTAGGAGAATAAAGCATATTCAATTTTCAAACAGAAACCTGGTCTCCATTGTTAAGTGAGAAAATTAAACCTCACTTTATTGAAATGACGTTCCTGTACTTGCTCCTGTATAGGTAACGAAAATACTCCTATTGAGTCGTGAGATTTAATTTAATACAGTACAATCTAATATTAAAACTGCACTCTTTTTCCCCTCCCTTCTATTAAGGAAATAAATAAATGTTGAGCTACAGGATTTATTTATTTTTGTAACGACATGCAATGGCTATCATGGGCAGTGTTTCAAAGTGAATAGGCTTGAGGGTCCAAATTTTTTGAGGGCAAAGCCATTCACTTATATTAACTAATTAGTCAATGTTGGTCAAATGTGCGGCGTGGTGGCCTAGAGGGCGAGCTCTTGCCTCACATCAGGAGGCTGTGAGTTCGATCCTAGGTAGAGGCAGACATTTCTACCCTGGGTGCAAAGAGAAAATATCTGCTCTGAACCCCTAAGTAGGCATCAGGAAGGGCATCTGGTCAGTAAATGCTCAGCTCCATTCAGTTGCTTCAGCCCCACCCCAAAGCAAGGGATTGCAAGGTCATTAAAAGAAAAAGAAGTCAACTTTGGTGGAAGAAAATACTAATGGACTTCAGCCCATATCACAATTTAATCAAGCCCAATCATTTGCATTTCAGCTCAGACAGGAGTCTAAAGTCAGTTCTGCTGTTTCAGCAGCAGCGCTTAGGGCATGACTACAGATAAGTGGAAGTTGCATGGGCATGACAGTTGTGGTTGTTGTTCAGTCACTAAGGGGTATCTGACTCCCCATGGATAATAGCATGCCAGGCCCACCTGGCCTCCACTGTCTCCTGGAATTTGCCCAAATTCTTTTTCATTGTGTTGATGACACTATCTAACCATCTCATTTTCTGCTGTCCTCTTCTCCTTTTGCCTTCTGTCTTTCCCAACATCGGGTCTTTCTCAATGAGTCCTCTTCTATCTATCTATCTATCTATCTATCTATCTATCTATCTATCTATCTATCTATCTATCTATCTATCTATCTATCTATCTATCTATCATCTATCTATCTATCTATCTATCTATCATCTATATATCTATCTTCTATCCATATCTATCCATCCATCTCTCTCTATTTATCTCTCTATCTACAATCTATGTATCTATCTTCTATCCATATCTATCCATCCATCATCTATCTGCCTGTCCATCCATCCATCCATCCATCCATCCATCCATCCATCCATCCATCCATCCATCCATCCATCCATCCATCCATCCATCCATCTATCTATCTATCTATCTATCTATCTATCTATCTATCTATCTATCTATCTATCTATCTATCTATCTATCTATCTATCTATCTATCTATCTATCTATCTATCTATCTAT
>NW_015398949.1:18741-20286 GCF_001527695.2 Protobothrops mucrosquamatus
TGGAAACACAGCTTGTAATATTTGGTTTTAATTCGGCTTTTATCGGGGTTTATTTTCTGTATTTTTGTATTTTTGTATTTTGTAATTTTTTTGTATTTTGTGTATATTATTTGTTTTTAATATGCTGTGAACCGCCCTGAGTCCTATGGGAGAAGGGCGGTATACAAATTAAAATAATAAATAAATAAATAAATAATAATAATCAACTTTTCAAAATAAAACTCACTGGAAGGAACCTGTTCCATGTGCTATACATTACAAGAAAATAACTGTGTTTCCTGCAATTATATTTGCAATCGGATTTTACACCTGGGAGTTAAACAGTCCTTCCTCTATGAACCTCACACATAGAGCTCTAGACAGTACTTGGAAACTAATTATATGCAATTAATTTCAATGGAATCCAAGGACCTAGCACATATTAGTTTCAAAATTAAATGTTCCTACCAGGAGAGAGAGAACAAGGTGAGGCTTCAGAGTTTCTCTTTATTGCCTTAATAGTAACTCCATTCTGGATCCTGTGAAAGTAGAGTAGAGTAGAGTAGAGTAGAGTAGAGAAGAGAAGAGAAGAGAAGAGAAAAGAGAAGAGAAGAGAAGAGAAGAGAAGAGAAGAGAAGAGAAGAGAAGAGAAGAGAAGAGAAGAGAAGAGAAGAGAAGAGAAGAGAAGAGAAGGCTTAGAATGGAACAGTCTACCATATTTTGAGCCTCTGCCCAACTCCATCCCAGGACAAACATCTAGATGCATTCCCTAGACCAGCAGTCCCCAATCTTTCCAGTTTGGTGGCCCAGCTGGGCGCAGGGGGGAAGTGTGTGAGTAGTAGGAACACTCATGCACAGCTTCATTTGTGCAAGCGGCGCATGTGCCTTCCACTTGTGCGATTGAAGCTTCATGCGTGAGCAGAGGGTACTTGCACTGACACGCAAAGCTGCACTTGAGCAAATGGAGCTATGTGTGCAAGCGTCCCCTGCTCAGGCAAGCAAAGCTTCATACGCAAGCACCCTCTGCTTGCACCAGTGGAGCTTTGTGTGTATGTGCGTGCTTGCCCACTGCTCGCACAACTGGAGCTTCACGTGCAGGCATTTTCCCATTTCTCCCATGGCCCGGTTTCGAACAGCCTGATAGGGGGCTGTGGCCCAGTGCTTGGAGACCCCTGCCCTGGACTATATTTTTCTTCAAAGTCCCACACATCTTTTCTTAGGTGTGAAGAATCAGGATTGCGCATTAAGTTTCCGTTCAGAAGATTTATTGATCATGCCTATTCGCAATGATCTAGTCAACTAATGGTCAGCACTAAATTGGTGCTAGATAAGAGTTAGTAGAATTCACGAGGAGCATTTGTGGACACGTAATGATTCTAGGCTAAGTCCTCTCTTGACTCCTCACCCAAGCTAGGCCTCATCTTCTACATATTTTACTTTTGTGTTCATGTCTTGGGAAATTATCCTGCTGACCAAAAAAACAAAGAAACCCCTGAACACTGGGTCCTCTTAATCATTTATTTCCAATGTCCTCTGGAACGCAGAAATAATAAAAAGATAATATTG
>NW_015398950.1:0-2643 GCF_001527695.2 Protobothrops mucrosquamatus
CTGGGAGTTGAAGTCCACAAGTCGTAAAGACGCCAAGGTTGGGCATCCCTACTCTGGCTGGAGTGGATGCTGTTTGCTTAGGTGTATAATTTTGACTTCACAAAGGTTGCCAACTTCACAAAGGTGCCTCCTTTAATGGTGGGATAATCTCATCCTGTGAAATTGGCATTTGCTCACAACATTCAAAACAATATTAGTTGTAGGCTGTAGGGGCCAATGAATTGATCAGATTAGGACAACAGAGCCTAGTTTTATATGAAGGCAGTTCCTGTAAAATATTGTTTTAAAGAATTGGCAGCTGACCCTTCCCCTCCCCTCCAGCTGTAAGTTGAAGCCCACACATCTTAAAAGTTGCTAAGCTTACTAGAGTTTTCAGAATGTAGAAGTACTATATATATACACCTGTGTAAGCCCATGTATGAATACACTGACCCTCAATTTTTTCGCCAAAACACAGTAAACAATGTGCTGCTTGCAGGTAGGCCTACCCACATTTTTATGGTATTTTGGTTACAGGTTAAACCCTAAGTACCTGCAAAGTACAGGTGAGCAACTTTATTCCGTTGACGGTAGCTTCTGCTGTGGATGGAGACTAAGATTATGCTTTCCTTCAAGTTACTTTAAAAAAACAAACACTAAACCCAGTGTTAGCAAACTGGAATCGCACTACTGCACATACCAACTTTTCCAATGAAAAAAAAACAAGCTTGTGTTTGTTTCCTTGTTCGTATAACTCAGTGGTTCTCAACCTGTGGGTCGGGACCCCATTTGAGGTCAATCGACCATTTCATGGGGGTCGCCAAGCAAGGCTGTCCGCCATTTTTTTTGTCTGCCATTTTTTTTGTCCGCCATTTTTTCCCCTTTTCCGGCGGGTGCCTTACCTCCCTTGGGCTGGGCCAGCTGGTGGTTGGCCTGCTCCGTCTCTGCCGCTTGCCAGCTACGCCTCAGCCGGCGCAGGGGGCGGAGCCACGCATGCGCGGCGCTCCCGGGCAGGGAAAGCCCTCGACTTACGACCGGTTGGGTAGTCCTCGACTTACGACCGGTTTAGTCCTCGACTTACGACCGGTTTAGTCCTCGACTTACGACCGGTTGGGGTTGCGGCATTAAAAAGGTTGAGAACCACTGGTATAACTAATTCCATAGGTGACAAAGAGCTGTCCAGGGTGCTGGAGTTTTAAGCATCTGTGTGATGGCTCAGAGGTTAAAGATGCTGAGCTGGTTAGCTGGGAAGCAGGCAGCAGAGGTTTGAGACCCAAACGCCACATGTCAGGGTGAGCTCCTGGTACTTGCTCCACCTCCTGCCCATCTAGCAGTTCTGAAGTATGCAAATGCGAGTAGATAAGTAGGTACCACTTTGGTGGGAAGGTAACAGCGTTCTGTGCACCTTGACATACAGTCACGCTGGCTACGTGACCACGGAAGTTCTGGATAACGCTTGCTCCCCCAGAAACGGAGATGGGCGCTGTCTCCTAGAGCCGGCCATGATTGGAGAGGGGAAATATTTACTCTTACCTTTCCTATGCTGCTCTGTTTCCCTTTCTAGTTTCTGGGATTGTTTGTGAAGCCTTTAGTATGGAGGACTCCATCTGGCTCAAGGACCAGACTTTTAGCTGCATGTGTGCACCTAGAACAGTGATGGCGAACTTTTTAGATACCGAGTGCCCAAAAACCACCCTGCTCCGCTCCCACTGCGCCCCCCACCCACCCGCAGGGCCACCTACTGCCTCCATGGCCCGCCTCAGCAGATCACCCAGGCAGCCCTGCAGCGCCATGGCGGCCATGCCCTCCACCCATGCCCTGCAGCATCATCTGCGCACAACGGTGTGAGGGTGGAGTCTTGTCCCTGCTGCCCGGATGCCATGTGGCTGCGTTGCTCTGTGCGGGCCGTGCCGGGGGCGACTCTCCTCTGTGGTGGGGGGGGCTGCTGGTGAGGAGGGGGCCGTGGGGGGAGACAAAGCTGGGGCGACGCCGCGTGTGCCCACAGAGAGGGCTCTGAGTGCCGCCTCTGGCACGTGTGCCATACGTTCGCCACCACTGACCTAGAAACTGGTTTATTTATTAATTACATTTATATCCCGCCCTTCTCCTTGCGGACTCAGGGCGGCTAACAATTGGATAAAAAACAAACATATAAAACACCTATTAAAATTGATTAAAAAGAAATATTTAATTCATCCAATTAAAAGTAATTAAAACCCCTTTAAAATCCCTTAGGCCAGTCCCGCAAGCTGGAACAACCACGTCTTGAGGGCGCGGCGGAAGGAAGGGAGATCAGGGATCACCCTGATCTCTGGGGGCTGTTCGTTCCAGAGGGTGGGAGCTCCCACAGAGAAGGCCCTCCCCCTTGGGGTCGCCAGCCGGCACTGTCTGGCTGACGGTACCCTGAGGAGACCCACTCTGTGGGAGCGTACCGGTCGGTGGGAGGTAATCTGTGGCAGGAGGCGGTCTCGAAGATAGCCAGGTCCGATGCCATGGAGCGCTTTAAAGATAATAGTCAGCACCTTGAAGCGCACCCGGAAGGCCACCGGCAGCCAATGCAGCTCGCGCAAAAGCGGCGTAACGTGGGAGCGACGAGTCCCTCCCAACACCGCCCGCGCGGCCGCATTTTGGACTAGCTGGAGCCTCCGGGTGCTCCTCAAGGGG
>NW_015398950.1:5618-6779 GCF_001527695.2 Protobothrops mucrosquamatus
ATGGGGGAGTCGCGCAGGGCCAGCAGTTCCCTCCTGGAATACAGTCCCGAGTCATGACAGGAGGTCCAACAGCAGAGTCGAGAAGGGGAAAAGTCCTCGTGGTGGTGGTCAAGGGGTTAGGTGGATTGGAAGAAGACGATATAGTTCGTAGGTCTTTACACCCCCCATAAGAAAGAAAAAGGGAGGGGGGGAGGAAGTTGCAGTCAAGGTCGGCCAGCCAACAGCGTAGGCCTCCGGGCCCACCGAGCCCAGTCACACAGGTCCCCAGGGCCCCCAGGCACTCACCGTCAGGCATATCCCTCCGGCCAATGCCTCCCTTGGGCCCTGTCCTCCGCCCGGGCCGTTCTTCCGCCCGGGCCACTGTGCTACTGTGCCGGTGCGCCCTCCGGGCCGTTGAATTCAGTATGCAAGACTTTAGGAAGTTTTGCTCTTTGGTCAAACCTTCCCATTTTTTCCAGCTGTCTGTCTTTACTCAGAATTCTTCTCCAACATGGAAATGATTCAGATGTGTGAATTTCAGACCTCTCTCTGTGTGCCCCCTTGCCCCCCCATATGCCCCCTACGTACTTACCTACCTACCTGATTTATATGGATGTCCTCAAATTCATGACACTGGCCGGCTAACAATAATAACCCAAACCCTTAAAAGTACAAAAGAACACTACCACCAACATACATATGAAAAATATAGAAACCACAGCATAAGCCAGCTGAATCAGCGCATGGGCTCTGAGACCCCTAGAACAGGGATGTCAAACTCGCCACGTGACGTGACGTGTCGCAACGTATTGCGACTTTTCCCCCCTTGCCGGAGCTGGGATGGGCGCAATTTCGGCATGACGCATCCGGCCCATGAGCCGGCAGTTTGCCCTAGAACAGGGGTAGGCAACCTCGGCTCTTTTATGACTCATGGACTTCAACTCCCAGAATTCCTGAGTCAGCCATGCTGAGGGGAAAGGGAGAGGTTTCCAAGCTGAGCCATGCTGACTCAGGAATTCTGGGAGTTGAAGTCCATGAGTCATAAAAGAGCCGAGGTTGCCTACCCCTGCCCTAGAAGGATTCTACAAACAAAAAGCAGTTGACTTTCAAAAGTATCTTATTACCATTATCCAATACATACCCATGGCCTTTAAAAGTAGAGAAATACTAAGACTTGGAAAA
>NW_015398951.1:0-3046 GCF_001527695.2 Protobothrops mucrosquamatus
TGATTTACATTCAGATGCTTGGGAACTGATTCATATTTATGACGGTCACAGTGTCCCAGGGTCATGTGAAGTGACCAAAACCTGCTGCAACCACCCAGCAGACGGGTGGAATAAAAACCAAACAGCCCCCACCCCACCTCTGCTGCCAATCCCCAACAGAAATGCTCACAACAATGAAAACCTCGGACAGGAGGAAGAGTGCCGCTGGGTGGGCAGGCAAGTGTCTTGCTCGGCTGTGGCTTAGGGGGCACTTTTTTCAGTGCCATTGTAACTTCGAAGAGTCATTAAGCGAAGTGTTGTAAGTCAAGGACTACCTGTACTTTATCACCTTTTTCCTTTTGGGGGGGGGGTCATCAAGTTTTTGACACCTTGCTAGGCGACTGGTGGTACTCAGATATTGCCATATCCTAAAAGTGGTACAATAGGTGAAAAGGTTGAAAAGCCCTGACTTAGGATATAACAATTGCCCCTGTGCATGTTGAAGCCTTATTATTCTGCAGAATTACTGTGCGTTCTTGTCCTGTACAAAAATCAAAGGCAAATGAATACACTTTTGCGCTCCACGGGATTAAAGTCGTTACAGGTAAACTCGACTTATTCATTTAGTAACTGTTTGAAGTTATCACGGCACTGAAAAAATTATTTCTGACTACTTTTCACATTTATGACCATTGCAGCATCCCCATGGTCATGTGATCAAAATTCGGACACTTGGCAACTGACTCATACTTATGACGGTTGCAGTGTCCCAAGGTCATGTGATCACCTTTTAAGACCTTCTAACAAGCAAAGTCAATGGGGAAGGCAGATTCATCTAACAACTGGGCTGCTAACTTAAGAACTTCACTGATTCACTTAACATGGCGAGAAAGGTCGTAAAATGGGGCAAAACTCACTTAACCAATTTCTTACTTAGCAACATAAATTTTGGGCTCAATTGTGGTCATAAGTTGAGGACTATCTGTACATTTTAGGAATATCACATCTTGGGCTCATGCGGTACTCCAAGAAAAATTAGCCATGCTTGGGGGAAAAAATGAAGCTTTGGGGGTATGTGAATTTTAATTTTAATGCAGAAACCATTTATTCCAAATTCTCAAAGAGTTGGAGAACAGGGTCTAACTTTTGCATATTTGTCTGATTCTTATAGCAGTGGCCAAAATTGTGGAAACCTTTTGGGAAAAGTGTATTTTTGAGGTTTGATGGCTAATAACACCATTTTTTTGGGGGGGAATAGTACCATAAAATTAATTATCAATGGAAAGATAATTTAATCAAGAATGTAATGCAACATAGTTTGTTCAATTATCTGTACTGTATTCTACGAAAAGGTATAGCCAAATAACCAGAAAAAGGAAGCACAACTTGCTTAGATTAATATCAGGTAGCGTTCCTTCCTGATTGTAGCCAATGAGCATGAGTGTTTAAAGAGCCAATAAGGTGTCATCTTGTTTTGGCAATGAGCCGATCAGATCACAGTAGGATTCAGTTATTGATCTCATGTATTGAAGCTGAGAGGAGGACATTTGTCAGTGTGTTATGTGATTGCTATCAAGTTGGTTGGGTTTTTTTTTTTGTTCTTTCATTTAGCGAGCTTGTAAAATGTAATAAAATTAAAATAATGGTGCAAAGAGTGGACTGGCCGCCCAGAAAGCGATGTAAAATAGTGTTATTAAGTGAACAAGGCTACAGTTATAAAGAAATTAGAAGAAAAATTGGTGGAAACTTAACCAAAGGTGGCATTTCTACTGTACACTTTTCCCAAAAGGTTTCCACAATTTTGGCCACTACTGTATATTCAGTGCTATTTTCTTGGGAACTTGTGAGTTGGTTAGTTGTTCTACAAGTGTCCAAATTCAGAGTTACATGTTACAGGCAGTCCTTGACTTATGACCAAATTGAGCCCGACATTTCTGTTGCTAAATGAAACATTTCTTAAGTGAGTTTTGTCCAGTTACCGCAGCTGTTAAGTTCGTAACACAGTTGTTAAGTGAATCTGGCTTCCCTATTGACTTTGCTCGTCAGAAGATCACCAAAGGGGATCCCGGGACACTGCGACTGTCATAAATACGAGTCAGTTGCCAAACCTCTGAATTTTGATCACATGACCATGGGGATTTCTGCAATCGTCGTAAGTGTGAAAAATGGTCGTAAGTCAGTTCTTTCAGTGCCACTAAGTGAACTGTTGTAAGTCAAGGACTACCTGTACAGAGTCGCCTTGCAGCAAGATGGACAGGAAACAAATTTCATAACTAAATAAAAATAAAGTGTCCCAAATATTGCTTTTGTATCTGAGAGTCAATCAATCTCAGTAGATCAGCTTGTTGATGAAGAGGCAACAGCCGTGGATGAAGAGTTGACGAGGTATTTTGGATTTCCAGACATAGGATATAAGAATGTACATTTTTCAGTTCTAACTGACTTAAGTATATCTATGGTCCACCTTACATTGGCACTTAAGGGAAACAAGGGGGAAAAATGATGGCACCAGGGAGAAAATGATGTAAATGTGGCTTTTGCTGAATGGCACCCCCCCTCAAAAATGTCACCTTGGAGACTGCTGAGAAGGGTAAGAGAATGTGCCTCCTTTCTGTGATTTCCTGTGTCTGGGAGTAGATGGAGGCCCAGGTGCAAAAACCATATCTATTCTGAAAAGAGATAAAGACAGAACATGAGGACTCCTGGATCTAGTCATATTACATGCTGTATAACTTGGCAACTTTAAGGCTTGTGGACTTCAACTTCCAGAATTCCCCAGCCAGCACTGGGACTACCTCTGATAGGCATGTTGGTTAAAATATAACAGAATAGTCCAACCCCCTGGACTGTGGTATATGGAGGCACCAATTTAAAGAAAGATTTTCTTTACAAATAGGAAATTGCCATTAGCAAAACTATTCCTTCCTTCCTTCCTTCCTTCCTTCCTTCCTTCCTTCCTTCCTTCCTTCCTTCCTTCCTTCCTTCCTGTCTGTCTATCTATCTATCTATCTATCTATCTATCTACCTACCTACCTACCTACCTACCTACCTATCATCCATCCATCCA